>NW_018407826.1:29196-190421 GCF_002113885.1 Mizuhopecten yessoensis
ATCTGATCTCTAGTATACGTGCATGAATCTAGGAGTGTGACAAGAGATCTGATCTCTAGTATACGTGTATGAATCTAGGAGTGTGACAATAGATCTGATCTATAGTATACATGTATGAATCTAAGAGTGTGACAAGAAATCTGATCTCTAGTATACGTGCATGAATCTAGGAGTGTGACAATAGATCTGATCTCTAGTATACGTTCATGAATCTAGGAGTGTGACAAAATATCTGATCTCTAGTATACGTGTGTGAATCTAGGAGTGTGACAATAGATCTGATCTATAGTATACGTGTATGAATCTAGGAGTGTGACAAGAAATCTGATCTCTAATATACGTGTATGAATCTAGGAGTGTGACAAGAAATCTGATCTCTAATATACGTGTATGAATCTAGGAGTGTGACAAGAAATCTGATCTCTAATATACGTTTATGAATCTAGGAGTGTGACAAGAGATCTGATCTCCAGTATACGTGTATGAATCTAGGAGTGTGACAATAGATCTGATCTCTAGTATACGTTCATGAATCTAGGAGTGTGACAAAATATCTGATCTCTAGTATACGTGTGTGAATCTAGGAGTGTGACAATAGATCTGATCTTTAGTATACGTGTATGAATCTAAGAGTGTGACAATAAATCTGATCTCTAGTATACGTGTATGAATCTAGGAGTGTGACAAGATATCTGATCTCTAGTATACGTGTGTGAATCTAAGAGTGTGACAATAGATCTGATCTTTAGTATACGTGTATGAATCTAAGAGTGTTACAATAAATCTGATCTCTAGTATACGTGTATGAATCTAAAAGTGTGACAACAGATCTGATCTCTAGTATACGTTTATGAATCTAGGAGTGTGACAAGAGATCTGATCTCTAGTATACGTGTATGAATCTAGGAGTGTGACAAGAGATCCGATCTCTAGTATACGTGTATGAATCTAGGAGTGTGACAAGAAATCTGATCTCTAGTATACGTGCATGAATCTAGGAGTATGACAAGAGATCCGATCTCTAGTATACGTGTATGAATCTAGAAGTGTGACAAGAGATCCGATCTCTAGTATACGTGCATGAATCTAGGAGTGTGACAAGAGAACGCGTAGACTCTCCATTATTTACTATCAGTGCCATCGAGAAATTAAGGATATTTGCATCAAAACAGCACGATAAAATACAGTACCACTTTTGATACCTTTACACATGTAAACATACCAGTCAAAAATATTTTTAGGTTTTTCGAAATGGGTGCACATTATTAGAAATGTTACGACTTACAGAAAGTCGGCAATAAAGTAGATTAAGGAAACTGAGGGAAGTGTCCTGTGTAGGCTTAAATAAAGGTAGACATTAAGTGATATATATACAATACATTTATATCTTATAACGTTTTAGTTTTGATATTTTAAGCTTCTTACCAATCTTAAAGACGGAATCAACATGTTTTTTTCTACAAATATCATTCATATTAAAAATAAAATCAACATTCTTACTATAACCACCTAAACTCATGCTCAAAACTTATATGTAAATATACTTACAGGTTCAAGTGTATGAGGGTATTAAGAGACAATATCAGTGTTGTGAACCTATGTTTTGCCCTCTTGAATACATTATGTGTCGTTAACATGAAGTGACCTGCAAATTGTTACATAAAGTATGTACAAGTGTTAACACTTGACAGAAAGACGTCCTACTAGGTCACAGATGTTCTTTACAATACACATTGTATAAACCTGCTGTTGTGTATGACCTATTTCCCTTAAAATATCAAATAAACATCATTTCATAACACAGTAAAACCAAGACAATCTATGCATTTTTGTGTATCTTTAAAAATAGGCATAACAGTCATATGACCGTCCTTATAAAAATTCAGTTTATAAAATTTATTTGACAGGTCTTTGGGATGGAGAAATGTGTAAATTATACTTAACCTTGAGATTAAGATCAATCGTAGGTATCCTTTTGACGGCTAGTTTTATATTAAGGAACCTAGGTATGTCAACCTATGGTCATATCGTCAAAGAAACACAAATATTCATGTAGGTTTTTAACATTAGTTAACATTAATTAAGACATTAATCGAAATTATCTTCATATAAGTTTAATTTGATTTATCTCATTAACATATTATTCTTATTTAACTTTTAAAACATGAGAAACAAAGGTAAACAATTGTTTGAACAACTGTTATGCTATGATAATTGTACAGGACTCGAGGAGTACCGCACGTCCCGTGTGAGCTAGGAAACATACCTGATTTGTATAGAAAAGTCGGTAAGTCCCGTTTGAGCTAGGACACAGACCTGATTTGTATAGATAAGTCGGTATGTCCCGCATATCTGTGAGCTAGGAAACAGACCTGATTTGTATAGATAAGTTGGTAAGTCCCGTGTGAGCTAGGACACAGACCAGATTTGTAAAGGTAAGTCGGTAAGTCCTTTGTGATCTAGAAAATAGACCAGATTTGTATAGATAAGTCGGTAAGTCCTGTGTGAGCTAGGACACAGACCAGATTTGTAAAGGTAAGTCGGTAAGTCCCGTGTGAGCTAGAAAACAGACCTAATTTGTATAGATAAGTTGGTATGTCCCGTGTGAGCTAGGAAACAGACCTGATTTGTATAGGTAAGTCGATAAGTCCCGTGTGAGCTAGGAAACAGACCTTATTTGTATAGATAAGTCGGTAAGTCCTGTGTGAGCTAGGACACAGACCTGAATTGTATAGATAAGTCGGTAAGTTCTGTGTGAGCTAGGACACAGACCAGATTTGTATAGATAAGTCGGTAAGTCCCGTGTGAGCTAGGACACAGACCTGATTTGTATAGATAAGTCGGTAAGTCCTGTGTGAGCTAGGACACAGACCTGAATTGTATAGATAAGTCGGTAAGTCCTGTGTGAGCCAGGACATAGACCAGATTTGTAAAGGTAAGTCGGTAAGTCCTGTGTGAGCTAGAAAACAGACCTAATTTGTATAGATAAGTCGGTAAGTCCTGTGTGAGCTAGAAAACAGACCTGATTTGTATAGATAAGTCGGTATGTCCCGTGTGAGCTAGGACACAGACCTGATTTGTATAGGTAAGTTGGTATGTCCCGTGTGAGCTAGGACACATACCTGATTTGTATAGATAAGTCGGTAAGTCTATTACATCCTTCCCAATCATTTCAGGTGTGGCCTTTGTCAGATCTGTTTTTGAAGCCATATAGACCAACTAGAAACGTAAAATATTTCTAAGGTTTCGCCTGTCCTGGTTGGTAGTTTACATTGCAGTTTTATTAATTTTATTTGCACATGTTTCTAAAAATGATTATAAAAAGAAACTAATAGAAAATTTTTAATGCATACTTCTTTTAATAGGATTGCAAGTATTACAAAAAAATAATATGGCAGGTATAAAGTAAAACAAAATATATAAAAATTAAAAAATGTAAGAATCACATAATACAAAAACGATTGTCAATATTTCTGAATTTTATTTGTTAAAAAGAATGTGGGGCCAAATATATTGTTTTGCGTTTTTACAATGTAAAATCGTTATATAGAGCAGTTGCAGTTAACCATGTCTCCATGGCAATGGGAATAGCACTCCTTGGCCCACTTGTATAAAACATCTCAAAGTTAAGGAAATTCTCAAGCAATGTATTGTCTATGGGAAATATTAGACTTTAGGAAATCCCAAGAGTTGAGATGTTTTATACAAGTGGGCCCTGGCCCCTTAAAATTCAAGTCTTAGACTGCTATTCTAAAACAATCAGTAATATATTCGTTATATCCATATATAACTTCCTGTTTTCATGTCCTGTTTGTTCTCTCTGAGGAACATATAAATAGTCTCGACGCTGTAGCCTACTGAAGCGTCAGCAGGAATGACATAAGGATGATAACTTATGGCAGTATGTCTCCTCATACTATTATTTAGGACGTAGATGTAAACAAACGTGATGGCGCTTACCCTAGCACATACACCAGACGAAACAGGACCCTGGGTGGCTGTTTTAGAAACAGTACCCTGGGTGGCTGTTTTAGAAATAGTTGATTGGAAGACGTAACTTATTTCTCTTGAGATGGACCATATTTTGTATAAATAAATGTACTTACTGATTTTTACGCCTCTGTACACGCAAAAAATGTATGTTGTGGTAAAAAGGTTAATACACGTGATGATTATTGACCCAGCATTTGCCGACTCTATAATTGATTTCAATTGCTCTTGCGTCAAGTTGGTACAATGTTCATTTTAACACTTGAATGATAAATTATCAAATAGATAAGAATATGATGATTGGCTATAGAAAGTAGTAATACATTAAACACAGCACCCCCTCCTTTCGTTCCTCCAATATAGGAACTCGCCAATAGGTCAATACATCTTATCCATCGGGAAAATTTTACTATTTTATCTAGAGAGCGACAACTTGATCATCATACCACTTGACATTACATGCCATCCATTTGTGTAAACAGAGAAACATCACAAAGCATACAAAACTATACAACGAAAGCTACTTCACCTTTGAGGAAATAGCTGATTTTAATCACTGTTGAAATTGCTAAGAGTGTGTTTTTGGTCAAACTGTCAGTGAAATAGTGCTCGAAATTAAGTTGTCCCAATTTAAGCCTATTGGTATAGTTATTGTTCTTCCCCGATTAAAACAAGATTTTATGTTATTTGTTTAAATTTTAAGTCGTGTAGGTAACCAACAGTGCAAGCATGTGAAAATAAACATAATGAGTTGTCTGTGTTACAACACACACTTAGGAATATCTTCCGGAACATGTCAAAATAACCATATGGTTTTAGTAGGTGGAAGTATCCGTCCGCATCTGGGGATTCCCTGAGGTTAATACGGAAGTAACCACAATTAGATCTCATTAGCAGTACTACCGGCAAACACTTAGAGGTGTTTTCCGGACAATGGCAAAATAAACGTGTACGTTGAACTAATGAAATGAAGAAAACTTGGCTACAATTAAAACGTTAACGCAATAAATACAAAGGAGTAGGGCGTTAAGGGTCATTTCCGGCCTCATCGGGAATTTAAAATTAGTTGTTATATTCGCAATCTGGAATAACTGAAGTACGTACAATTAACTGGTTTAGGATATATGGCATTAAAAAGAAAGAGAAATCCCGCTTTTTCATAATAAACTACGTAAAATCGTTTGGTGTGCGATATTTGGTTAACATTGGCTATTTTGAAGGAAATTAACTAAACACTTTTCAATTTTCGAAAGCATTTTTTTGACATGCACATTGTCATACCAGTGTTCATTGGTAGAAGGGACTTTTTATTTGTCACATGCGGAGGCTTTCATTCTACATGCTAACTGCGCAAAAACACCATATTTCGACTATTTCTGCATAGCAACGAAATTGTGTTGCTATGGTAGGACATCTTCACATGCGCATTGGAAAAAATCTGCACCAAAAAAGACAGTACCTATTAATCAATATGATGTTTATACGGAAAGTGGTAAATATTTTCAAGTTGAATTGTTTTCCTTTTTATGAGGCCAAAAATGACACATAACGGCCCAAGTCCATTGCTTAGAATGTGTTAATACATTCTTGGTAAATATTGATGATGACGATTGGAAAGGAGACTGCATCCCTTATATATTGTGAAATATTATGTACATGTGGTGTCTGTTAGTTCTGATAAATGTCTTTTCCCTTTCTATGAAATTTTACACATTTATTTGATAATTTTTATTCGTAAGAATTCAGGAGAATACGATATGAAAACGAAATGAAATAATCATTTTCATTCGTATAAAGAGCAGAAAAGGAAATGTTTCGTGCATTAAAAATAAAAATATATATAACCTTCATAACGTACAGAAGTATGCACAAATTATATTGATGTGCTTTTTCAATTAGACAATGGTATTAATAAAACAAAAATGTGTGAATACGAGAACCGTTCACATTAGGCATGCACTTAAATATTGATAATACGATTTGATATAATTTTTCTCCGCTGTATATACCCAAGGGTCTATAAAGGGAGATAATATCGCAACGAAAAACGTCAATGAGACATTACATGAATAGGTATGTATTCAAATACTGGTAATATAGCACAACATGATTATCCCTCGTGTAAAATATGGCAATACCATTCACATTGAATAGCTGTTAATGTTAATGTAACTGTGCCCCCTGATCCACAGTGATGTGTCGAGTTCGATTACGAAGTAACTGTATCTCCGGGGCGTCTAATCCTATTGTATACAGAGGATAGTGATGACGACGTCTTGTTGAATTAATTGGTATTACATTGTTAATCTTTAAATAAATGCAATCATTGAAATATGTTTGTATTAATAAGTTATGGTTGTTGATCAAATACAATTGTTAACATCAATACACTATGTTGGTTAATCAAACACAATCGTTGATATCAATACGTTTTGGTGGTTCATCAAATACAATCGTTTGTATCAATACGTATTGGTGGTTCATCAAATACAATCGTTTGTATCAATATGTATTGTTGGTTCATCAAATACAATCGTTTGTATCAATACGTATTGGTGATTCATCAAATACAATCGTTTGTATCAATACGTATTGGTGGTTCATCAAATACAATCGTTTGTTTCAATAAGTTATAGTTGATAATCCCTAACAATTGTTTACATCAGTAGGTTTTGGCTGTTAATAAATTGCCACTGTTTAGATCAATAAGTTATGGTTGTCTTACGATTATGATGCTGATCTTATTATTATAAAGATTTATAATGTATTATTCTCGAATGCAGCTATTTTGTTCTGTTTCTGGGTAATGAAGCTGCTTTCTATAATTGTTTTTCCCATCGTCATAAAATATGGCACTGTCAGTACAGTATAATATCTATGTAATATTCATGGTAATAACCAGGCGTTATAAGTTTTGAGATATTTTATGTAAACAAAAATAAATATTAAAGTAAACGGTTTGGTTTTGGTTTGTTTGTGTTTTATGTACTACATGTATTAACAGCTATGGTCGTTTAAGGACTGCCAGGTTTTGGATCACTGCAGCAGTTATAATCGTGAAGAGTTCCAATTAGAGTACTTTTACTTAGAGCAGTATCCCTTCTATATATGATAAAACAACTAAGTGCTTTTTACCTCGCTTTTATACTATAAGTGTAACATCCCCTGCCAAGTTTCAATATGCTTTGCGGCCCATACTCTGGACACTCGTTTTCATTATGTGCTAACGTAATTCGTGTATAGGAACATTGGAGTGAATGTATCGCAATGTAGAGGTCTTTTGTTCGACTTCTGCATTTCTATTATCTTAATTGTTATTCGTTTTCACACATTTATTTTATGAGCAGCTCAATTCCGTAAATGTGATTTTTTTAAATAAATATTTCTTTTGAAATTGACTTAAATAAATTACAATGGTTATTTGGTTACTTGATGTTATCATTCACATTAAAATACGCTAAAAATCTAGCTTATTGTACTAAACTTATATTAAGCAATTATCTAAACAACATTATTACCAAAGTTTCGATCCACCACATCTACTTATCATGTTTGATTACCAAAACAATTCTAATCACCAGTATCACTTAGGGACTTGAGGATTTTAATAGATATATTTGGACCGAAAATTGACAGATTAAACATGGCTGCATGCAACTAACAGTGATAAATAACGGCACTCAAAACCAATTTTAAAACTTACAATAGCAGGATAATTGTTTATCAGTAACACTATGATATTTTTTTTTATTGATATACGATTAATTTAACAGATAAACCCAAACCCGTATAAGACGAACCGTGACTGACATGCGTATTTAAAACGCTTATCTGTTGTAAATCTAATGTAAAGTATACATGGCATTCTATATAAATTTAAGCTACAGTTGTAAAACTTTTTATTACTTTCATTTTGATCATCTTCACCATAACCAAATTCCTCAAAATCCGTTTTCAATTCGCAATCTTACCCCCCGTACAGCTATCCCTCTGTACCATACTGGCTGCCGGTGGTTGAACTTGTGACGTCACAGCCAGAAAAGCGTAAGTTACCAGTACGCTGATTAGCAGTAGATCGATAGGTGCAAATCGCGCACTTCGCGGATCGATATCTCGGTACTGGATTATTTTGCATTATAAAATTGATTTGGTTGTTAAAATACAATGTAATTACATATATGCAACTTCTTATATCAGACTTTTCATAAGGTTCAATGTTTTCAGGAAGATTGTAAAAGATCACTTAACTAAAAAAATCATTTATTTTACAACTTGTGGTTAAAGTACATGTTAAATCCTGTTTTTGTGTAGATTTTGTATTTATATTTCCAAACATTCCAATGTTATTTACAGATATTATTTCATATATTTTATTTACCAATATAAATCTCGAGTTATCACAATGGCATGCTATTCAGTTACCAAAAGCTTCATTCATAGTATCAAGTGATATTGGCAGAGGCAGCACATTTGATGTTTACAATATAATCATAAATGTAAAAATAAAATATCTCAATCACCTTTATTGTTTGTTCCACTTTCTTTTGTTAACTTGTTCTTTATATTAGAAGTCTTAACCGAGCTAAGATTAACTAAGTGAGCCATCAAGTTTCTAAAATGTTGTTCTACTGTTTGACCACTTCAATAGTTTATGATAATGACTTGTATGGTCAGACTTAGCTTGATGGTGCCCTTAAAGCTTAAAGATGATGTAAATTGACAGCGTAATATGTTTAGCCTATCAGTATTTTCAGTACTTTGATTAACATTTCCCATCATTTTTGTAGTCCTAATTTAAGATCGTAGGTTCGGGTCAGTACACAAACCACGTGGTCGCCATGTATGTCGGACAAGTAGATTGTTCCTCCGTACATTTAATAACACTACTCTAAATCTAATCGAATTTTGATCGAATTAGCCAAAACTGGTGAATTTAATGTCAATATGTTTAAGTTCTGTGGTAGGAGTTCAATGTGTAGATCTTTTTCGATATATACGCTATAAAACTAACACTTAGAAGAGGAGGCCATGATTGTTGAAAACGTCTTTACGGTATCGCCTACCGACCTTTTAAACTTGTCTGAGAAAGGCAATTTTGTATCAACAGTTAATGTAATTTCAGGCTAAATCATAACATTATTTGCGGTTCACAATGTTTTTTAAGTACTTGAGGTCAGGTCAAGGTCAAGGATGTACTTGTAATTTTGTTTTACAAATTAGATGCATTTGCGAAGGATACCAATAGGACGAAGAAATGAGGATAATGATATCCGTTAGTATGAAATTCCTTTGTTTGAGACATATTAACCTACATATAAGCTAACATGTAAGCTTTTTTGCTTTTTATCATTGTTTTGTTATTTATTGCAATAAATCATCCAATTGTACCAACGAATTAGCGTGCTCTTTCAGAGTGTTGGCCGTATATTTTGATATCATTGCTTATTCAATATTATTGACTTGTTTATGACTTCATGAGTCTCACCAACAGCTGACCAGACATCAGTTGGCTGATGCTTTTACCGACAACGATGGGTGCATTTAATGTTAGTGCTACATATTCATGCTGAATATATAAAGACCCGTTGGATAATTGTGTTGTCTAAGGCTTCATTATTCTCCGAAAGTATTTTATTTTTTTCAGAAAATACATTTTTTGCTTATTTTTTTTGCTTATAAATAAGTCGCATTAAAACATGTTTGGATCATTGTATGTTGATGTTTTCAGTATGTGAACGTATGTATCATTTCCGTTTGATTTGATGGATGAGAAACTAACTTACAGCATAAGAACATCAAAAGATTTAACTGAATCAAGGATGTTTGAGTATAGCAATATGACGGGGCCAGTATTAAGAAGTCACAAGAAAGTTTTTGAGCTTGGCTGTAGAATTCACTAGTGTTAGGTATATACTTGTTAGCTGCAGTGTTAATTACATATACAGACATAGCAAATGTTCATCCAGGCTAACAAGGATGAATTTTGATGTATAAGTTGATAAAACTTGCTTCATGTTTGCTATAAAATAAATAATCATTATTATTATTATTATTGGTCTGATGGTATGTATTGAATTTTGTAGACTTTTTCGTTGATGGTCACACTTAATGTGTGGCAAATATATATATATATACTTTTGTAGACCTCAAAGGCTATATAAATAAAATGTTAACTGGTTGTACATGTACATGTAAGTATGGGAGTGCTCGGTGTAAGCTATAGATTGGAGATGCAGACTTGACAGGTGGTACAATGTATATATATTGATCAAGGAAGCTACATGTACATTATGTAGATTTCGTTGGTTCTAGAATGTTGATGGCGATGAGTAAGAAATAACTTATCAAAGGAAACAGGACTAGGAAACGAGGAGATTTTAACAGTTAGCTGGATGTCCCGGACGGCACCCTCAATGTGTACATGATAGGCCACAGTTATGTGACGACAAGTTATCGCTAAATTATAGAAATAATGGACTCTATATTAACTGAATATACAAGTTAATATCAAATTAAGGAGGCTCCACACTTTTAAGATACAAGTTTTAGATACAAATTTTGCAAGTGTTAGGTATAAATTTGACAAGTGTTCTTTACAAGTGTTAGGTATAAATTTGACCAATGTTCTTTACAAATGTTAGGTATAGACTTACAACGTGTTACAGCTGTAGCTACTGGCTCGACATATGATAATATTAGGTTTTACTCAGAACAGAAACTTATTACTGAGCAAAAAGGAGAAATTTTTACTCCTTATCTCATATGGGTATTGAAGGCTATTTATGCAAATAGATCAATTTGTTATATTTTTTATATATTTTTTTATAACATTTCCAATCATTTTGGTAGCCCCGATTGAAGGTCGTAGGTTCGGGGCAGAACACACACCATCTGATCGCCATGAATGTTGGGCAAGTATAATATTCCACCGTTACGTTTTTGATATAACGCTTCACTTAATCTGATTGAGTTTTGACCGAATAAGCCAAAACTGGTGAATTTAATGTCAGTATGTTTAAGTTCTGTGGAAGGAATTGACTGTGTAGATCTCTTTGGAGATAAACGCAATAAAAACCGCGTTATTTCCATTACTATCTTTCAAAAGAGGAGGCCATGATTGATGTTAACGTACTTTGCGGTATTGGCTATCGACCTTTTAAACTTTTTATCAACAACTAATATTAGCCAGGCTTAATCATAACACTATTAAAATGTCATATGTAAATGATATAACAAAGTATATAATTTCAACCACACCTTAATGAAAAATAAATTGTATACCCTTTTGACAATTTGTAAACATTTCGCCTATAACATGTACGAGAAAGGATTGTACGTGTTCCTGTACATTTCCAAATAATAACATTTAAAGAGTTGAATTTCGATCGTGCAGTTAGTTTTCTAAAAGAAATCAGTGTACATTTCTATTTGGTTTAGGAAGTAGTGGACATTGGTTTGATAAGTTTGCTTATGGTGTTTTATACACGCCCATTGGCCAGGTCAAAGTAAAGGATGTACTTGTAACTTTGCTAGTTTACTAGTTAGATGATTTTGTCGAGCATAACAACAGGAGGAAGTAATGATGATAAATTATATCCGTTATTGTGAAAGTCCTTTGTTTGAGACCTACATTGTATTAACTTACTCATTAACTTACATGTAAGTATTCATCGCATAGATATATTTAATTACCCTTTTCCTAATCTTTTTCCTTTGTCGTTACAGTGTACAGTTCTTTTGATCGGATTCGTTGTCACTGAAATAGCAGAACTGTCAACGTTGGCTGTATATATTGAAGGCTGGGATGTTCTACTTGGTCTGTCTGCCGTCTATAAAAAAATCCGAGAACGGTTATGTATAGTTGTCTTTTTCAGGATTGCTTGAACTAAAACATTAAGTATGCCATCTTGCTTTTTTATGAAAGGAAATAATTAAGTTGTGTGCTATACAAAGCAAAGACAAATTCAGTAAACAAAACACTTTTCATTCTATAGTAGTTCAGGATTTTTTTGCTTGTTAGAAAAAACAACATATTTTTCGTGTGTGTGAATTTGATGGAAAAACAACGGATGCCCGGAAAAAGACGCACCATCAGAAAATTTCTTTTAACCAATTATTAAAATGATATGGATGTAAAACAAAAGATCCGTTAAAAACTTCTTTTGTCGATGCAGCACGTGGTTATACGTGCCCCTTGACTCCCATCCCGACACGCTTCAATGTACTGTGTTTAATGTACATTTGTAATGTACTTATATGTGTATATTTTTGTAATATGCTATTGTAAAATACACTTTTAATGTTGAAATATGCTCATGTAACGTCATAAAAGTGTGCTAGTTTTTTGCTGATGTATTCAATACGAGTACTAGTAGTGTTTCAAAACAGCACTAAATTAGGGAAAAGGGAACCAACAAGTTAAGCTATATACAGGTGAAAATCAATGTATTGTTAGACTTTTGTATATATAAAGTGAGTTTTGATTTGTATCGGTTATGCTCATCGTCTCGGGTTTCCAGCTACAAGAGAAAACACCGTATAATGATTGGTTTAAACGTGTGAAAACTATGCGAGAAATGCATGCCGAACAGGTGTACGCAAGTAGGAAAAATGATTATCACACAAGCATGGCCAATTACGAATGTATCTCAAATGTCAAGAAGCTTATATATGTATTGTCCGGTATACGGTCCTTGCCAACAGGATGTAATACCTAATAAGATCATATCGCTTGTTAAATGTATAAAGTTTAACTTTATGAAAGATAATAATTGCTTTCTGAAACAAACGGCATATTTTGTCTGTGTGGCTCGTGTATAATGTGCTCTCTCAATATGTCCCGGATGTATATGTTGTACTCCACATGACACATGATACTGTATCAAATCTACTGCTGTAGGGCAATCTGTGAGCATCTACGGAATACTGGACCAGTCTTAAAATCCTCAACATGAACGTGACGTTCGAGCCTCCAGCAAATATGTCCAACAGCCTGGCAATTACAACTGGTACTCCTAAACTGCCTCCGTTGTTATTAGTCAACAATATCATCAAAGGAAAATTTCTTCCTCTGACAGTTGTTCTATGGTTTTACCTCCTCATCGGTGTTTTTGGAAACAGTTTAGTGATGTTTGTGTACTGGACACGTAAGAAACCCGTGCGAGAAGACCGGTACTTCATTCCTTTGCTTGCGCTGGTGGATCTTATATCGTGTGCTGTCTCGTCGGGAACAGGGATATACGCCCAGACGTACCCGCTGATGTTCGACAGTAATATCGGATGTAAAATGGCAGCGTTTCTGGGTATCCTGTTTGCCGGGATATCAGCCAATTGCCTTCTCGTCATTGCCGTTGACCGTTTCCTCAAGCTTTGCCGGCCCTTTGGTCGTCAAATGACACTCCCCATCAAGAAAAATGCTATCATTGGTATTTTTGTAATTAGCTTAGCGTTTTCACTCCCTGCTCTCAGTATTTACCGAACGGAGCAGGTTCCTATGAAACTGAAAAGCGGTTATACAATTCAGACATGGAAGTGTATTGACACGAAAGACGAAGAACACGCCACAGGTCACATTATCTACAAAGTGTTTCTGTTTGTGATGACTATGATAAGGTTCGTGGTTCTGTTCCTGTGTTACGGTAACATTATTTGGGTGATATTTCGGCAGAGAAAACAACGACTGAGGATGGGATCTGTCACGTCATACACTAGTACCTCATGCAGCAACGATGCAGTCGAACACATTAAAATGAATGTTCATAACAGCAACGAAGGCAAGTCAGACGAAGATACCAAGGAAACAAAAGAAAACGGATTCGAAAATGGGATTAATACTCCAATTATAGGAATTAAGCCTCGCAAGCAATACATACCTGATAGGCAGTATCCCAAACGGAAACAGAGTGTGGTGTCAACGACGGGATCAGTTGGACGCAGAGGAAGCGTTACAGACCGACAGGGTGTCCGTCTTACCATCATCTTTATCCTCATCACGTTCATCTACATCGTCACCTATGGTCCTAAGGTGTGGCTCATGGTAGAACAGTCACTCAACCGAGACTTCTGGTCAACGGTCCCTCAAGGTCAGCTACTCCTTTTCAGGTTTTTACACTCATTCTACATTTTCAACAACATTGTAAATCCGATTGTGTATGGAATAATGGACAGACGGTTCAGAGCGGATTGTAAGAAACGTTTTACTAGATGTAAATAACTTGAACGAGTAAGCGGACACTCTCATTTATGTGCTATAGATTTGAAAGCAATCAGCTTGAATGCTTCAACACGGGTGTGCTTCATGTCAATTGTAAATAAGTCAATGAAGTACTTCAGAATTTGATAGCTATCACGTGTAGCTGGTTGTATCAAAATTTTGATAATATTATGCTTTATTCAAAACAGTATCTTATTACTGAGCAATAAGGAGAAATTTTAACCCTATATCTCATATAGGTATTGAAGGGAATTTATGCAAATATACTTTGTTATATTTATATATGCTTTTTAACATTTCGAATCATATATGTAGTCCCAATTTAAGGTCGTATGTTCGGATTATCACACAAACCACGTGATTGCCATGTATTTCGGACAAGTACATTGTTCCTCCGTACATTTAATAACACTACTCTAAATCTGATCGAATTTTGCCCGAATTAGCCAAGCCTGGTGAATTTAATGTCAATATGTTTAAGTTCTGTGGTAAGAGTTTATTGTGAAGATCTGTTTGGAGATAGACGCTATATAACCTCTTTTTCGCCATAACTATTCCTTTAAAGAGGAGTCAATGATTGATGTAAACGTACTTTACCGTATTGGCTACCGACCTTTTAAACTTATCTGAAAAGGGGAAATGTTTTATCAACAGTTAATGTAAATTCAGGCTAAATCATAACGTTATTTGAAATGCATATGTAAATGTGGTATAATTAAGAATATAATGTCAACCCGAACGATATGAAAAATAAATTGTATACTCCTTTGACAATTGGTAAGGTAGCAGTGTACAGTAGCGTACGGTGACAGGGGTGATATTTTTGTACAAAGAATAACCCCTGTAATATTACATGTATCAAAAGTAAAAAAAAAAATCAGCTCTTAAATTGGCATATGCATGATGGATTGGACTATGTGGGCTTCACATTTAAAAAAAAACAATAATTCAAATTTGACTACATTTTTGGCCATTTACGAATCTGTGTCTACACAACAAAAGCTAGCATTTCATGTAGTCTATTTTTGTACTCGGCACATGTGTAAATATTGTGAAAAATCTAGTCTAACGACCTATGCCAAAACGTGAGTATCTGTGACCGAGCAGGTAATATTTAATTTAAGACAGGGTTTAAGAACAAAAACCTACTTGCGTGGGTCAAATTTTGGGTTAAAAATAATGTTTTTTGGCATCATTTGGCGTTTTTTGATGTGGTAACCATGGTTTTCACAAGTCCCAAATCTGGGGAAATTCCTTTTTGAAAAAATAATCATTCTTCTAAAAAAACACGTATTAAAAATGTAGTTCATAAATATATATATGTAGGTGTGTTGTGCAGGATGCATCCGCTATCCATGTTTATCCGAGACATGCCCTAAAGGGTCAAGACATTTCTACTGTACTCCGCTACCTCAACAGTACATTTTCCCGTATATTTCCAAATAATAACATTTAAAGAGTTGAATTTCGATTATGCTATTAGTTTTAGAAAGAAATCAGTGACCGTTTCTGATTTCTATTTTGTTGAGGAATTGAGGGACATTGGTTTGATCACTTTGTTTATGGTGTTCTATACACGCCCTATTTTCGCACCGGAAGTACTTGAAACCAGGTCAAGGTCAAGGATGCACTTGTTAGTTTGTTGTACTAATAAGATGAATTTGCGAAGAATATCATTTGCAGGAATTAATGAGGATAAAACGATATCCGTAAGTGTGAAATTCCTTTGTTTGAGACCTATTAATGTATTCATATACTTAGTTATCCAATTGTCCAAGTGAATTTGCGTGCTCTATGAGAGAGTGTTAATTGGCCGTAGATTTTGATATCTTTGCTTATTCAATATTATTGAGTTGTTTATGACTTCATGAGTCTCACCAACAGCTGACCAGACATTAGTTGGCTGATGCTTTTATCGACAACGATGGGTGAATTTAATGTTAGTGTTAAATATTCATGCTGAATATATAGTGACCCGTTGGATAATTGTGTTGTCTTTTGCATCATTATTCTCCGAAAATATTTTATTATTTTGGAAAAGACATTTTATGTACTATTTCTGTAGCTTTTTGCTTATAAATTTGTCGCCTCAAAACATGTTTGGATCATTGTTTGTTTATGTTTTCAGTATGAGTACGTATGTAGAAATAACTTATCAAAGGAAACAGGACGAGGAAACAAGGAGATTTTAACAGTTAGCTGGATGTCCCGGACGGACCCTCAATGTATACATGGTAGGCCACTGTTACGTGGCGACAAGTTATCGCTAAATTATAGAAATAAGGGACTCTATATTAACTGAATATACAATTTAATATCAAATTAAGGAGGCTCCACACTTTTTAGATACAAGTTTTAGATACAGATTTTACAAGTGTAAGGTATAAATTTGACAAGTGTTCTTTACAAGTGTTAGGTATAGACTTAAAACGTGTTAGCTACTGGCTCGACATATGATAATATTAGTTTTTACTCAAAACAGAAACTTATTACTGAGCAAAAAGAAGACATTTCGACTCTTTATCTCATATAGGTATTGAAGGGTATTTATGCAAATAGATCAATTTGTTATATTTTTATAAATGTTTTATAACATTTCCCATCATTTTGGTAGCCCCAATTGACGATCGTAGATGCGGGTGAGAACACACACCATGTGGTCGCCATGTATGTCGGGAAAATACAATATTCCTCCGTAATTATTTTGATATAACGCTTCGCTTAATCTGATTCCTTTTTGCCCGAATTAGCCAAAACTGGTGAATTTAATGTCAGTATGTTTAAGTTCTGTGGTAGGAGTTCACTGTGTAGATTTCTTTGGAAATAAACGCTATAAAAACCGCGTTATTTCCATTACTATCTTTCAAAAGAGGAGGCCATGATTGATGTTAACGTACTTTGCGGTTTTGGCTATCGACCTTTTAAACTTTTTATCAACAAAAAGTTTTAAAAAGGAGACAATGATTGATGTAAATGTAGCGGGTGGGAAGTTGTCGAAATAAGACAAAGCCGCCATTCGGTTCTTTGTATTTGCCATGCAAATTGTAAAGCAATGGACGCTGCAGACTGTGTATGGCACCCACCAATGGCAGAGGTCAGTGTGGGCCCCAGGTCATGTGTCTGTGAAGGCTCTTGGCTGAGCATGGTGGTCTGCTCCATGGTCACTGATGATGATACAGGTGTAGCCATTGGGTTCGTCACCTGCGACGTATTTGGTACCACATGTGGTGTTACGGGAGCTTGTGGTTCCTGCATCTGTGAAGATGTTGAAAGGCCTGGTGTAGAAATATTGTGTTGTTGACCCTGAAGGGACTGGGTTTCCCGATGAAATTGAAGACGAGCTTCTTCAATACCTGCATTGAAAGCCTCTCTTATCATGCCTTGCAACTGAGCGGAATATTGATTAAAATATGCCGGATCTTCATTCCGTGATGGTGCCTCTGTGGTAGTGGGTGTGGCCGGTAAAGTCCGAGTTGGTGGAGCATATGGGTTTGCCACAGCCGCCCGTCGCCTTGGAGTGACCTCCTTTGAGCTTCTCTTTTTTGGAGCCATAACCTACAATCAAAAACAATACAGAGCGCAGAAAACGCTAACAGCAACACTTAGAATAAAAAGTGTGTCAAATATGCAAGTGTAAAATAAATATGCCCTTTGAAATGGTAATTTAAATTCATACAGAAACCACCTGTAATGATATATCTGCCATTAATATGAACTGGTAAACAGCCATAAATACATGAACACCAAGGGGTAAACTGCATTTATGTATATTCAGTTAACCCCATAGGAGTCGCCCAAAGGAGTGCCCAGACAAGGGTCACACCGGTATTTTTGATCACTAGTGTACGGCCGATTTTACACCTTCATATCAAAATGAAGTATGGCGTATATGTAAACTGCAAGCAGTAAACATGATCAACCGACACCTGGGACCCAAAACTAAGTCAAACATTATTATGACAATGTATTAAATTTTAAATGAACACAAAAGGAAAGCGGCAATGAGTTATTAAAATAACATCAAAAGAACTGAACATTTACCAGAAAATTAAATTGCCACTCCAAAAGTGTCGCCCAAAGGAGTATTCAACGAGAACCTCACCTGAACTCTTTAAACCTGACACATGAACATAATTTTGGAAAATATTCTGTTTTCAAAAAATGGGCATGTTTACCCAGCATTAACAAAGGCAGCAAATAAATAATGCCCTATACATGGCACCAACAGTGGTGGTGTGAAAATAAAATAGTATAAAAATAAGTGCATACGAATCATACATATGTGTCAGGAACAACACTCACTTTCCCAGTCACATATTGATCAAAGGGGGGATAACCACTACAGTCATGCATGGGTGGGCCGCTTGATTGGAATGTATAAGGGAAGTAACTCGTCCATATCTCCAAAGTAAAATGTAAACAATTGGACAATCGCACAAGAGGGTGGTATCGAAAGCTATCTTTTCAGGGTATGAATAACACAACATCTCATTGAGTGATAGTAAGGTTTTAAGTTGTCAAAATGGACCCCATCATTACCGTAAACGGCCGTTGGATCCCACAGATCCCGATAATGAGACCAAAAAGTCACCTCCGCCATGTTTACAAATACCTCAGCTAACATCTCGTTTGCCCTCAACACACGGCTATTGTAAATGTCGATAGTGACGTCGCCCTTATGTTTCCTAGTTTTCCCGCGGGTAAGGAGATGACAAACGCTGACTTGTTGGATTTGTGATTTTAACTACAACTCGACCAAACCAACGATATTGGAAACCACAGTCGAAACTCTCGCGGAAGGATGACTGATGTCATTGCCCCCTATCTGTAAGATACATCTCTGTAGACCTAAGTGCCGAAAACGGTCAACAGACGGCAACAATGAAGTTCGAAGGGAGGATACAGATGCCCCAGGTACCCCTAGAAAATAAACTGCATCCGTCGACAGGCCCATATTGTGTCGCGAGGGGGAAGTGTTTACAAATGTCTCTAGACGGGCGATTAAACTATGTCCGGCTATGAGCACCCGATATTCCGTTGAACCATGAAGATCCATCCTGCCTTTAGCACTATTGCAGTACCCACAAAAACTAGATATAGATTCTCGCTTTAAAGCGGTTAACCTTGTAGGCCTAAATGCAGGAGGGATGGGATGGGACAGTGAAAAATTAAAAAAAATTGTCTCAATTCTTGTGTCAATTCTACATGTAATGTGACGTTGTCGAATGTTGCCTAAATTCATAAAGAATCCCTCATAAGTTCAAAGAAACAAACTTACCGTTCATAGAACGGGGCCTTTTTCGACACTAACGCAGAGTTGTGGTCGATCAAATAACGTTTCGTGAACTGGAACGTCCAGAATAATCAATTTAAGTTTTCACAATTTTTTCTCAAACCAATATGGCGTCTTGATACAGCAGCGAGAGTGAGGGGTTTATCAGCTTCCACCCCATGGGGCTCTCGTTGCTACCTCTGACCAATGGGCATTAACCTTGACCCATTTTAACCAATGGCAGCTGGCCTTGACATATCTTTAACTTACATAAATATTGAGAACTGATGTCACAAAATACGGAATCAAAATCTATAAAAAACATACGGAATAATTTCATCAATCAAAAAATTGTATATATAAATATATACTTTAATTTTCTCTCCGACAGTACTTTAGGCCAGGTCAAGGTAAAGCATGTACTTGTAAGTTTGCTAGTTTACTAGTCAGATGATTTTGTCGAGGATATCAGCAGGAGGAATTGATGAGGATAAAATGATATCCGTTAGTGTGAAAGTCCTATTAATTTATTCATAAACTTACATGTAGTATTTATCGCCTAGATATATTTTTATTACCCTTTTCCTATTATTTTCCCTTTGTTGTTACAATTTTCTTAATCGGATTCGTGGGCACTGAAACAGCAGAACTGTCAACGTTGGCTGTATATATTAAAGGCTGGGATGTTCTACTTGGTCTGTCTGCCGTCTATATAAAGTCCGAGAACGGTTATGTAAAGTTGTCTTTTTCAGGATTGCTTGTACTAAAACATTAAGTATGCCATCCCGCTTTTTATGAATGGAAATAGTTACGTTGTGTGCTATACAAAGCAAAGACAAATTCAGTAAACAAAACACTTTTCATTCTGTAGTAGTTGTTCTTATTAGAAAAAAAACCATATTGCTCGTGTGTGTGAATTGGATGGAAGACAACGGATGCCCGGGAAAAAGACGCACAATCAGAAAATTGCTTTTAGCCAATCAGTTAAATGAAATTGGAAGTAAAAAAAAAAGATCTCGTTAAAAACTTCTTTTGTCGATGCAGCACGTGGTTATACGTGCCCCTTGACTCCCATCCCGACACGCTTCAATGTACTGTGTTTAATGTACACTTGTAATGTACTTATATGTGTATATTTTTGTAATGTGCTATTGTAAAATACACTTTTAATGTGGTAATATGCTCATGTAACGTCATAAAAGTGTGCTAGTTTGTGCTGATGTATTCAATACGAGTACTAGAAGTGTTTCAAAACAGCACTAAATTAGGGAAAAGGGAACCAACAAGTTAATCTCTATGCTGTTGATAATTAGTTTATGGTTAGACTTTTGTATAACGTAAGTGAGTTTTGAAATGTGTCGATATAACCAAAAATTATACTCCTGCATAGGTAAGTCCTCGATTAGTTACTCTCGTCTCGGGATTCCAACTTATCGACAGGTCATACAACAGAAATGACCGTACCATGATTGGTTTAAACATTTGCAAACTGTACAAGAATTGCATTACAAATTGTTTGCTGGGCATTTAGACTATAAAACTATGTAGCTCGTGTATTGTATAGTGTGCTCTCTCAATATGTCCCGGATGTATATGGTGTACTCCACAAGACAGACGATACTGTATCAAATCTACTGCTGTGTGTCAACCTGTACGCATCCACGAAATACCGGACCGGTTTTTAAATCCTCAATATGAACGTGACGTTTGAGCCTCCAGCAAATATGTCCAACAGCCTGGCTATACCAACTAGTATTCCTAACCTGCCTCCGCTGTTATCAGTCAACAATATCATCAAAGAAACATTTCTTCCACTGACACTTGTCCTATGGTTTTACCTCGTCATCGGGGTATATGGAAACAGTTTAGTGATGTTTGTGTACTGGGCACGTAAGAAACCCGTGCGAGATGACCGGTACTTCATTCCTTTGCTAGCGCTGGTGGACCTTATATCGTGTGTTGTCTCATCGGGGACGGGGATATACGCCCAGACGCACCCGCTAGTGTTCGACAATAATGTCGGATGTAAAATGGCGGCGTTTCTGGGTATCATATTTGCCGGGGTATCGGCCGATTTCCTTCTCGTCATTGCCGTTGACCGTTACCTCAAGCTTTGCCGGCCCTTTGGTCGTCAAATGACACTCTCCGTCAAGAGAAAGGTTATCATTGGTATTTTTGTAATTGGCTTGGTGCTTTCATTCCCTGCTCTCATTATTTACCGAGCGGAACAGGTTCCTATGAAACTGAAAAGCGGTTATACAATTCAGACATGGAAGTGTATCGACACGAAAGACGAAGAACACGCCACTGGTCACATTATCTACAAAGTGTTTCTGTTTGTGGTGACTATGATAAGGTTCGTGGTTCTGTTCATGTGTTACGGTAACATTATTCGGGTGATATTACGACAGAAAAAGCACCGACTGAGGATGGGATCTGTCACGTCATACACTAGTACCTCTTGCAGCAATGATGCAATCGAAGACATTCAAATGAAGATTCATACCAGCAACGAAAGCAAGTCAGATGAAGATACCAAGGAAACAAAAGAAAACGGAATCAAAAATGGGATTAATACTCCAAATATAGGAAATAAGCCTCGCAAGCAATGCATACCTGATAGGCAGTATCCCAAACGGCAACAGAGTGTGGTTTCAACGACGGGATCAGTTGGACGCAGAGGAAGCGTTGCAGACCGACAGGGTGTCCGTCTTGCTATCATCTTTATACTCATCACGTTCATCTACATCGTCACCTTTGGTCCCAAGGTGTGGCTCATGATAGAACAGACACTCAACCGAGACTTCTGGTCAACAATCCCACAAAGTCAGCTACTCCTATTCAGATTTTTCCACACATTCTACATTTTCAACAACATTGTCAATCCGATTGTGTATGGAATAATGGACAGAAAGTTCAGAGCGGATTGTAAGAAACGTTTTACTAGATGTAAATAACTTGAACGAGTAAGCGGACACTCTCATTTATTTGCTATAGACTTGAAATCAATCAGCTTGAATGCTTCAACACGGGTGTGCTTCATGTCAATTGTAAATAAGTCAGTGAAGTACTTCAGAATTTGATAGCTATCACGTGTAGCTGGTTGTATCAAAAGTTTGATAATATTATGCTTTATTCAAAACAGTATATTATTACTGAGCAATAAGGAGACCTTTTGACTCTTTATCTCCTATAGGTTTGAAGGGAATTTATGCAAATAGATCGCTTTGTTCATGTTGATTTATTTGAGTTCTGTTGTAGGAGTTCACTGTGTTGATCTTTTTGGAGAATTTGGAGAAAGACGCTATAAAGCCGCTTTATTTCCATTACTATCTTTTTAAAGAGGAGGCCATGATTGGTGTAAACGTGTAAACGTATTTACGGTATTGGTTATCGACCTTCTAAACTTGTCTGAGAAAGGGAAAAAAATGATCCGCAGATAATATAATTCCAGGCTAAATCATAACATTATAAAAATGCATATGTAAATGTTATAACAAAGTATAAAATTTCAACCTGAACTATAAGAAAAATAAGTTGTATACTCTTTGACAATTTGTAAACATTTCCCTATTTCAAGATGCAATTTTCCATTTTCCCGTCTATTTCCAAAACATAACCTTTAAAGAGTTGAATTTTGATTATTGCTTAAGTTTTCTAAAAGATATCAGTGACCGTTTCTTGATTCTATTTGGTTGAGGAAGTAAAGGACATTGGTTTGAACGCTCTATTTTCTCATCGGAATTTCTTTAGGCCAGAACAAGATAAGGGGTATACTTATAAGTTTGCTAATTTACTATATGAAGAATGTGAGGAGGATATCAGCAGTAGGAAGTTATGAGGATAAAATGATATCCGTTAATGTGAAAGTCCTTTGTTTTGGACCTATTAACTTACTCATTAACTTACATGTTAGCTTCTGCATTGTTTTCGTTTTTATCATTTCTTTATTTTCTTTATAACTTATTTGTTTCAATTAATTTATCCAATTGCCTTAGGGAATTTTTGACGTGCTCCGTGGGAGATTGTTGGCAGTAGTTTTTGAATTATTTGCTTATTCAATATTATTGATTTGTATATATGGCTTCATAAGTCTCACCCACGACTGACCAGTTGATTTAGGTACATTTGTTTGTTGTTGCTTTTATCGAAATTGATGGGTGACATTACTATTAGTATTACATAAATTCATGCTGAATCTGTATTGACCCGTTGGATAATATTGTTGTCTATGACTTCATTTTTTTCAGAAAGTATTTCCATGTTTTTTACGTGTTGGGCCTCCTGAAGAGTCGTTGGATGTTCTTCCATGTCTCCTACGAAGGGAACATGGAAGAGACCAAAATTTATCTTCTGCCCCCATTACAACATTTCGGATTTGTATCGTTTCCTTTTCCACTTGTCTTCTTTCCCTTCTACCTACATTCTGGTTTAGATGGTGTCTCCCTAGGCACCCGTCCTCATATGACACTGGCTGTTGTGTCTCCCTAGGCACCCGTCCTCGTATGACCCTGGTTGTTGTATCTCCCTAGGCACCCGTCCTCATATGCCACTGGCTGTTGTGTCTCCCTAGGCACACGTCCTCATATGACACTGGCTGGTGTGTCTCCCTAGGCACCCGTCCTCTTATGACACTGGCTGTTGTGTCTCCCGAAGCACCCGTCCTCATATGACCCTGGTTGTTGTGTCTCTCTAGGCACCAGTCCTGATATGACACTGGCTGTTGTGTCTCCCTTGGCACCCGTCCTCATATGACACTGGTTGTTGTGTCTCCCTAGGCACCCGGCCTCATATGACACTGGCTGTTGTGTTTCCCTAGGCACCCGTCCCCATATGGCCCTGGTTGTTGTGTCTCTCTAGGCCCCCGTCCTCATATGACACTGGCTATTGTGTCTCCCTAGGCACCCGTCCTCTTATGACACTGGCTGTTGTGTCTCCCTCGGCACCCGGCCTCATATGACACTGGCTGTTGTTTCTCCCTAGGCACCCGTCCTCATATGATACTGGCTGTTGTGTCTCCCTAGGAACCCATCCTCATATGACACTGGCTGTTGTGGCTCCCTAGGTACCCTTCATCATATGACACTGGCTGTTGTGTCTACCTAGGGACCCGTCGTCATATGACACTGGCTGTTGTGTTTCCCTAGGCACACGTCCTCATATGACCCTGGCTGTTGTGTCTCCCTAGGCCCCCGTCCTCATATGACCCTGGTTGTTGTGTCTCCCTAGGCACCCGTCCTCTTATGACACTGGCTGTTGTGTTTCCCTAGGCACCCGTCCTCATATGACACTGGCTGTTGTGTCTCCCGAAGCACCCGTCCTCATATGACACTGGCTGTTGTGTCTACCTAGGCACCCGTCGTCATATGACACTGGCTGTTGTGTCTCCCTAGGCACCCGTCCTCATATGACACTGGATGTTGCGATGACGTTCAACCCCTAACAAACCAAAACTACGATGTGAGTTTGTTGTTGGCGATTCAGCTGCCCGAATGGGTGCGTTCGATGCGCGCGCGCTTGTATTAAAGTGTACCAGTACACTTGTACTGTTCAATATAAACAAAGTAACTTTAACCAACTGTAAACCAACAGCTGTCATAATGTATAACTGTTAACGAATGAAGCTATAGAAACATTACAAACTAAAATTTATATCTCAACTAATTGATATTATTGATATACTGAACAAAAAAGAAACGTACAATTAAATTATGCAATCAATGGCCTATGATATTTTGGGAAATTTGTACAAAATTGTATATCAATATGAAGAGAAAAGTCTACTCTTTACAATACTGTAGAAGAAAAGTCTGTGTGACGTCACTCGTGTCATCAGTAGTTACTCAAAGTGGGATACCCGCGAAAAACAAAATGACACTTCAGTACCTGGTGTGGGCACCTTTTGCACGAATCCCTGCACGGATTCTCCTATGCATTGAATTCATGTGAACATTTATTCGCCTTAAGGGAATGTTGTTCCATTCTTGTGCAGACTTGACTGGTGGTACAATGTATATATATATATATTGACTTTCAAATGGAAGCTACATGAACATGGTGTATATTTAGCTGGTACTATAATGTTGATAGGCGATGCATAAGGAAATAACTGATCAGAGGAGACCAGATAAGTAAAACAAGGAAATTATAATAATTAGCCGGATGTCCCGGACGGAACCCCAAAAGTGTACATGGAAGGCCACATTTACGTGTCGACAAGTTATCGCTAAATAACAGAAATAAGGGATTCCATATCAACTGTTTATACTGATGTAATATCTAATTAAAGGTCATTATAAAAAAACTTGTTCAGTGTTGTTTACTGACTTAGTTTTAGATAAACATGTAGATTTGACCAGATGTGACCAGTGTTAGGTATCTACTTGACGAGTATTAGGTATAGACTTGACTAGTGTCAGGTATAGACTTGACCAGAGTTAGTTGTAGACTTGACCAGTGTTAGGTATATACTTGACCAGTAATAGCTATAGCCTTAACCAGTATTAGGTATAGTCTTGACCTCTGTTAGTTGTAGACTTGACCAGTGCTCTTTAGACTTGACCAGGGTTATATATAGAATTGACCTGTGGTAGATATAGACTTGAACAGTTGCTGAAGTCTTGCCCAGTAGTTACTATAATCTCTTGGCCTGTTGTAGATATAGACTTGACCAGTGTTTGCTGTAGACTTTACCAGTGTTATGTATAGACTTGACCAGTGTAAGCTGTAGACTTATAACCAGTGCTCTATAGACTTGACCAGTGTTAGATATAGACTTTGCCAGCGTTAGGAAATAGTCTTGACCATTGTAAGCTGTAGACTTGACCAGTAGTAGCTATAGACTTGAACAGTTGTTTCTTACGTCTTCACCAGTGGTAGCTATAATCTTGGCCTGTTGTATTTATAGACATTACCAGTGCGAATAATCACTCTGATAGAAACATTTAATAGTAGATATTAGTTGACAGATAACACATATAGATTAGTCGATACAGAAATGTCTATTGTGCAGACTTAACTACGCTTGGATCATTTTGTGCCTACCAGCTATACTGCTAAAGTTTGACAGGAGCTATATATTTGAGTGGTGTTGGCTATGAGATACATTTATACAATATAATCTCGTAGATTTGATCGATGCTATAGCTAGCCACTTGACCCGTGCTTTTGGCAGGCTTTCTGAACATGTAATGTTCAATACCAGTAACTGTGCATACGCCGCATCCCGGACTTATCCATATTCCGGACCAATCTGTAGCCCCGATTCATCCTTATCCCGGACTAATCCATATCCCGGACCAATCAGTAGCCCGGACTAATCCATATCCCGGACCAATCAGTAGCCCGGACTCATCCATATCCCGGACTAATCAGTAGCCCGGACTCACCCATATCCCGGACTAATCCATATCCCGGACCATTCAGTAGCCCGGACTCATCCATATCCCGGACTAATCCATATCCCGGACCAATCAGTAGCCCGGACTAATCCATATCCCGGACCAATCAGTAGCCCGGACTCATCCATATCCCGGACTAATCCATATCCCGGACCAATCAGTAGCCCGGACTCATCCATATCCCGGACTAATCCATATCCCGGACCAATCAGTAGCCCGGACTAATCCATATCCCGGACCAATCAGTAGCCCGGATTAATCCATATCCCGGACTAATCAGTAGCCCTGACTCATTCATATCCCGGACTAATCCATATCCCGGACCAATCAGTAGCCCGGACTAATCCATATCCCGGACCAATCAGTAGCCCGGATTAATCCATATCCCGGACTAATCAGTAGCCCTGACTCATTCATATCCCGGACTAATCCATATCCCGGACCAATCAGTAGCCCGGACTCATCCATATCCCGGACTTATCCATATCCCAGACCAATATGTAGCCCGGCCTCATCCATATCCCGGACTAATCCATATCCCGGACCAATCAGTAGCCAGGACTCATCCATATCCCGGACTTATCCATATCCCAGACCAATATGTAGCCCGGACTCATCCATATCCCGGACTAATCCATATCCCGGACCAATCAGTAGCCCGGACTAGAACATATCCCGGACCAATCAGTAGCCAGGACTTATCCATATCCCGGACTCATCCATATCCCGGACTAATCCATATCCCGGACCAATCAGTAGCCCGGTGTCACATGTCAGTTGTATATAAACTATATTTTTGTATTTCGCGCGGGCGTTACAAATGCGCGTTCCGGATGTGCGTATGAGAACGAGGTGGAGGACTATGAATACGTGACGATAACAGGTCCATTGTCACCGTTACCTGCTAATAACGCATATACGGGATATATACTACCGAAAACCACAGCTTTCGGTGAGTGCCATACCCGTCAGGACATTGTACTTGTATTTTGTAGTTATGTGCTATTTTATATGATTTGCTGTGAGATAAACAGCCATAAACAAGGTCGTAAGCTGATCTTTTTATAGGGTCGCTATCGTACAGGTGTTTACAGGTGCGCGATTGTTCTTGTTTGGATAGTTTGTAATGTTGCGACTATATTGTCATGTAGAAATATTGCATATCATGTTTTACTTTAACAATACACTGTACCGTAGAGACAGATATTATTTATAACTTCTGAATAGTTTATCAACGGGTACAGTATGTTTTATAGGGTCACGTGACGTGTGTGTTTACCATCCATCGTGGCTTATAGTATTGCGCGAAAGGCGACTTCACCATATTTTCCACTGATATATTAGTTTCAGCGTTATTTTGTTAAATATAATTAAACTGAACTTATGAAATGAAAGGGAATAGTTAGTGATTAGATCGTATAAATTATATTGTAGTTTATTCCTGATATTGTTGAGTCCAGTGTTGCCGATGAGGTCATGGTGTGTCTGGGTTAGCCTAAGACTGTGGTGGCGAGTGATAGCGGTGCTATTAGCCGACGTCTGATGAGGTAAACCAGTGGTCCAGGCTGTCCGATGAGGGATGAAGGACCAGGATGTTTACCACTTTCACTGATGCTGGATGTTGTCCACGGCTATAGAGTGTGAAGGCATGTGACTGGTATCGTTGTTCACTGAAAGTGGAACTCTGCCCGCTAGTATAGTGTGACGGTGCTGGTACCAGATAAGGAATTAACATTGTACATCATTTGTGGAATACTGCCCACTTGTACAGTGGCAGACTATAGATTCTGCCAAAAGTGTGAAAGGGTGTGAGAATCAGGTGCTATATGCATTTCTTAGTCATTGTATGTCATTGTAAATAAATATGTTTGTACTGTAGGACAGTCGTCAGTGTTTTATTATCTACATAGATAGACAAGCGCTCATCCCGTTACAATTTTTGGTGGCAGCGGTGGGATGATTGTATTGTTCATTTTGATGTGGGTAATTGTTGACGTATGTCCAGTACTAGGTAATTAAGATTTTAAAATATACGTGTATGACATTTTGCTTAATTGGTCAATGTAATAACACTTAAAATCAAGATGTCATCTGTAAAAGAATTAATTGACATAGGGACTGAAATGAAACCTGAGGGTGAGGCACTTACCAAGTTCGTTCGAGAAGAACAAGCGCGGGAACGCGATGAGCGTGAACGTGATGACCGTGAACGTGAACGCGAGGATCGTCAACGTGAACGCGAACGTGAGGAGAAACGTGCGAAGGCTGATCGATTGCATGAGCTCGACCTTATCAAGGAAAAACGCGAAAGTCAGGAACGTGACCTGAAATTACAACTTGAGATGGAGAAGGAACGAGAGGAGCGTGCGATTCGTGAACATAGCCGGAAACTTGAACTGTTAGAGGTAGAGCAAAAGCCTAACGTTAACCAATTTGACCGTGGTATGAAATCATCAACGCGTGGACCGAAACTTCCACCTTTCGAGCAGGATAAGGACAATATTGACTCTTACATTAGGCGTTTTGAGCAGTATCCGTCTGCCCAAAAGTGGGAAAGGAGTAGTTGAGCGACCAACTTACGCGCGTTGCTTAAGGGGTGAGCACTCGACGTGTATACAAGGTTACCTGTGGAACAGGCGTTCGATTTTGACACACTCAAGAAAGCATTGTTAAAACGCGTTGAGATGACTGAGGAAGGTTGTATGAGGAATTCCATACGAGTAGGCCGGAATCAGGTGAAACGTGTTC
The DNA here is from genome assembly GCF_002113885.1 of Mizuhopecten yessoensis. Classification (NCBI taxonomy): domain Eukaryota; kingdom Metazoa; phylum Mollusca; class Bivalvia; order Pectinida; family Pectinidae; genus Mizuhopecten; species Mizuhopecten yessoensis. The sequence goes on from NW_018407826.1 coordinate 58,820, forward strand.
ACAGTACGGCGTGCGTCTCGATAGTTACATGGAACGATGGCGAGAAATGGCGAATACCGCAAAGACATATGTGGCACTTAAAGACTTGATTGTGCAAGACCAGTTTCTACAAGCATTTGTCCCGGAACCTATATTGTGGCTAAAGGAACGTAACCCTAAATCGCTAGATGATATGACAAAGTTAGCGGACCAGTATGCTGAAGCTAGGGGCCACATATCTAGTCTCGTGAAGCATAAGAACGCGGGATTTTGTTTTCTTTCTCATGGACAAAAGCGAGAGCAGTCCGACACGTATAAGTCATCTTCGTCAACTAACGCCAATGGTAAGGACAAGGACAAAAAGAAGCCTAGACAATGTTATACCTGCGGGAGCACCGATCATATTTCGTACAACTGTCCTAAGAAATCAGGTGGAAATCGGTTTTTTTCTACGGTGTCCGAGACGGAGCAAAACCAACGGAGAGCTAGAAATTGGAAAAGGGGTTTGGTGAAACACAATGAAGTGTTAACATAAGTTCCTGACGTAGACAATGAGGTGATAGATGAAACACATAGGACAGGCATAGCACAGAGTAGGATGCCGGTGGTTGAAGGATTGGTTGGCAACCAACTAGTGACTGTGTTGAGGGACACTGGATGTAGTGGTTTGGTGCTTGGAGTCATCTCCAAGTACCGATTGCACGGGTGTTGGTAGATACGCCCTACTATGTTGGCTCAGTAGATGCTTGGTGTATGGAGAATCCAATCTATGAACTAATCTTAGGAAACATTGAAGGCGTAAGAGCACCAGATGATCCGCATTCTAGTTGGGATTATGGTAATGAACTTGTAGCTGCAGTAAAAACGAGAGCGCAAGCGCAACGTGAAGGAAAACTATATCGTCCACTCAAAGTACCAAAGGCATTAGTGGATGTGCAACCAGCTGACATCAGGCAAGCTCAGGAGGAGGACCCTATTTTAAGTACAATTAGAGATATGGCTATGCGAGAGGATGTCAAGGAAAGACGTGATGGAGGGAAATCCAAATTTTTCAAGCAACATGGATTGATTTATAGAGAATATCGGAGAGTCCTGCAGTGGCTAATGGACGAACTTTTAAGCAGCTTGTGGTAACAACAAAGTATCGGGATACCATACTTCGGCTCGCGCATGATTCCATGATGTCGGGACATCTTGGCGCCAAGCGGACGAGTGATCGTGTTATGGTTGAGTTCTACTGGCCTGGAGTAAGCAGTGACATCACGAGGTTTTGTCGATCGTGCGATGTATGTCAGAGGACTTTTCCAAAAGGACGGGTCTAAAGTACCCCTTGGTACTATGCCTCTGATCAACATCCCGTTTCAACGAGTGGCAATAGATCTTTTTGGGCCTCTATAACCAGTGACCGACCGAGGAAATCGGTATATATTGACAATTGTAGATAACGCAACACGCTATCCAGAGGCTGTAGCGCTCAAAGGAATAGAGACAGAACGTGTGGCGGAAGCTCTGGTTGATGTATATAGTAGAATAGGAGTGCCGCGGGAGGTTTTAACGGATCAGGGAAGTCAATTCACATCAGACGTGGTGAAGTCTGTTATCGATTCGCCATCTAACAACAACACCATATCACCCCATATGCAACGGTCTTGTTGAACGCTTCAATGGGACGTTGAAACAGATGCTTAAACGAATGTGTGCCGAACGACCGAAGGATTGGGATAAGTACTTAAACGCCTTACTATTCTTTTACCGGGAGGTTCCACAAGAGAGTTTAGGATTCTCAACCTTCGAATTGTTATTTGGGAGAACCGTACGTGGGCCTATGATGATATTGCGTGAGTTGTGGACCAAGGAAGTACCCGACGCTGATGCAAAAACTACTTACCAGTACGTTTTAGATCTGAAAGAACGTCTCGAGGAAACCTGCAAACTCGCACATGAACAGCTCAATTCAGCACGCTCTCGCCAAAAGAAGTATTATGACAAGAAGGCAAAGGAGAGAACCATGGAGCCAGGACAAAAGGTGCTTATACTCCTACCGACAAAACGCAACAAGCTGTTGATGCAGTGGAGGGGGCCGTATGAGATTGTAGAGAGGAGAGGGTCTATGGACTATCGGGTCAACGTGAAAGGAAAGATAAAACCCTACACGCGAATCTTCTGCGTCTGTATGTGGAACGCAAGGACACAGCGACTACGGCAACTGATGTTGAACCAGGAGTTCTGTCAGTAGTATGTGCGGCAATTGTGGAGGAGCATTGAGGGACTGAAGATGAGGATCTATCTACAGGAACGCTGGAGACATTACAAGTCCAATCAGAACAGAGTCGGTTACTAATGTGGAGGTTTCAGATTTATTGGATAGCAGTAAGAGCCAGCAAGTGAATGATTTACTGAGAACAGTCGCTGATGTACTGACTGATGTTCCTGGGAGAACCAACTTAGTAGAACATGACATCAAACTAACTACGGATGACCCGGTGAGAGTTAAGAGTCGCGACCTGCCGTACCAAATGAAAGCGACAATTCGTGAGGAAATGGACAAAATGTTGAAGATGGGGGTAATTGAACCGTCTGAGTCACCATACGCTGCACCGGTGGTCATAGTCAGGAAAAAGAACGGCAGCAATCGCTTTTGCATAGACTATCGGCAAATCAACAGAGTTACCGTATTTGATAACGAGCCAATGCCAAATGCTGATGATATCTTTGCTAGACTGTCAGGACATCGCTATTTTTCGCGACTCGACCTGAGTAAAGGGAATTGGCAGGTGCCTATGGCGGAAACATCAAAGTCTAAAACAGCGTTTATAACGCCAGAAGGGCTATTCCAATTTACTGTGATGCCATTCGGTTTAGTTAATGCACCAGCAACCTTCTGTAAACTGATGCGCAAACTGTTGTATGGGATGTCAAACATCGAGAGTTTTATCGATGACATGCTTATTTACACGCCAACATGGGAACATCACCTGCAATTCCTTCACGATCTGTTTGGAAGGCTTAGGAAAGCCGGATTGCAGCTAAACCGTCAAAGTGTGCAATAGTATACAAGAGTTTGGAATGTTTGGGGCACATGGTTGGCGATCAAAGACTTCAACCAAATCCAGATAAGGTGAAAGCGATACTCGAAGACCCAGGTTCGATCCTTTATAGGGTTGTCAGGATTCTATCGGAAGTTCATTCCGAATTTTGCCGCCATTTCCGTGCCATTGACGAATCTCACAAAGAAAGGTCAACCAAACAAAGTGGTTTGGAAGGAACCACAGGAATCAGCTTTCTGCGCACTGAAGAAAATGCTGTCGACTAGTCCTATTCTCAAACTTGCCGATCTTGAGGCGGAGTTTACTATCCGTACCGACGCGTCTAACGATGGACTGGGCGCAGTACTGTTACAGGAGGAGGATGGGGAGTTACTTCCAGTCGCGTACGCGAGTCGGAAGTTGAAAGGAGCAGAACAATCATACGCAGTTATCGAGAAAGAGTGTTTGGCCGTTATCTGGGGAATTACAAAATTCCAGAGATATCTGTATGGACGACAGTTTGTTCTAGAGACTGACCATCAACCGTTATTGTATCTGAACAAACTAAAAGGGACAAAAGCTAGATTGATGAGTTGGGCATTGATAATGCAGCCGTACCGTTTTCGGATTAAAACTATTCGAGGAAGGGACAATGTAGGCGCAGATTATCTGAGCTGGGTATAGAAACTGTGGAAGTGTAACTTATTGAGAGACAGTGATTTGTGTTTTGTGTAAATGAAAATTCTGTCGAATTTCATTTTCTTGTCAAGCTTAAGACTTGATGTCACAATTGTTAGCTAAACACTTAACCATTGCTAGTTTAAGACTTGACCATTGTTAGTTAAAGACTTGACCATTGTTACATGTACCTAAATACTTAACCATTGTTAGCTAAATACTTAACCAATGTTAGCTTAAGACTTGACTATTGTTAGCTAAAGACTTGACCATTGTTAGCTAAAGACTTGACCATTGTTAGCTATAGACTTGACCGTTGTGAGCTAAAGACTTGACAATTGTTAGCCTTAGACTTGACCATTGTAAGCTAAAGACTTGACCATTGTTAGCTAAATACTTGACCATTGTTAGCTAAAGACTTGACCATTGCTAGTTTAAGACTTGACCATTGTAAGCTAAAGACTTGGCCATAGTTAGCTAAAGACTTGACCTTTGTTAGCTAAATACTTGACAATTGTTAGCTTAAGACTTGACAATTGTTAAATATAGACTTGACCATTGTTAGCTAAAGACTTGACCATTGTTAGCTATAGACTTGAACATTGTGAGCTAAAGACTTGACCATTGTTATCCTAAGACTTGACCATTGTAAGCTAAAGACTTGATCATTGTTAGCTAAATTTCTGACCATTGTTAGCTAAAGATTTGACAATTGTCAAATACAGACTTGACCATTGTTAGCTAAAGACTTGACCATTGTTAGCTATAGACTGGAACATTGTGAGCTAAAGACTTGACCATTGTTAGCCTAAGACTTGACCATTGTAAGCTAAAGACTTGACCATTGTTAGCTAAATACTTGACCATTGTTAGCTAAAGACTTAACCATTGTAAGCTTAAGACTTGACCATTGTTAGCTAGTGTCGTGACCAATGTTAGCTTAAGACTTAACCATTGTTAGCTTAAGATTTAACCATTGTTAGTTTAAGTCTTGACCATTGTTAATTAAAGACTTGACCATTGTTAGCTAAATACTTGACCATTGTTAGCTTAAGACTTGGCCATTGTTAGCTTATTACTTGGCCATAGTTAGCTAAAGACTTGACCATTGTTAGCTAAAGACTTGACAATTGTTAAATATAGACTTGACCATTGTTAGCTAAACACTTGACCATTGTTAGCTAATGTATTGACCATTGTTAGCTATAGACTTGACCATTGTTAGCTAAAACTTGACCTTTGTTAGCTAAAGACTTGACCATTGTTAACTATAGACTTGACCATTGTTAGCTAAAAACTTGACCATTGTTAGCTAAAGACTTGACCATTGTTAGCTAAAAACTTAACCATTGTTAGCTAAAGACTTGACCATTGTTAGCTATAGACTTGACCATTGCTAGCTAAGGTTGACCATTGTTAGCCAAAGACTTGACCATTGTTAGCTATAGACTTGACCATTGTTAGCTATAGACTTGACCATTGTTAGCTATATAGTTGACTGATGCTGCCTACAATGGAAATCATAATGTGTGATGTATAACTTGATAGTCCTACATGTTATAACGCAGGACTAGCCTCAGTTAAGTATTTAGGAAATAGAAACAGAACAAAGGAACATATATATTTATACAAATTTATTAACATAAGCAAATTAAATAGATAACCTACCAGTATTCACACTCGCAATCAACTCTCACTACCTTTCCTACAGTTATCTATATAAATAGCTACAGTCTCTTCTCAACTGGGTAGCATAACACCTTAGCTTTTAAATGTAATGTTCAGTGTATAATACGGTTCCACGAACCTGAAAATTTACCAAATCCCTCACTGTGAATTTACCAAATCCCTCACAGTGACTTTGCTTCTGAGCAATGTAATTATCAGCTGACATTTGTCTTGTACAAAAGTACAAAATTCCTCTCATACGAGGCTACCCTTTATATCGCCAATCACTTCCATGCCTGCCTGTGTAGGGACATCATCCAACAGCTGACCTTGACCCTGGTGACTCTGTGAGGTTTGGTCGGGCCTGATGCTGCATTGCTGAAGACCTGGTGTCACATAGTTGCTGGCTTACAGAAGGAGTCCCTATTGTCTGCCCATCAAAGCCCAGTCTGCTGTCTAGGTTTGCTACATGGCACCAATCTCGATGGAAATGGTCACAACACAACCCGACAAGTGAACAATAACATGTACACCTACGTTCTCACACAAACGTTCAATCTCCAACACACTCACTTACGCACATACACACACCACGTGACACAAACAGTAGTCTAATAGGTAAAAAACAATAAACATGAATAAGCATCCGTGACACATGTAAAGATTTGCCAGTAGCTAAAACAGTGTTGTCAATTTGGCCTGTTTTTAAGGACTAGTTGTTTAGATTTGAGCTATGCTAGGTACAAGCTTGCTTTACGATAGTTCGAATTATTCTGACGTTTTATCGACTTTTTTCATATCGGTCTGTCGTCGATTAACGTTAGAACTCCGGACCTCTATAATATGCGGGAAATATGCGACCCGCGCCCGGAGCGCACTTCAAATTGATATTTTAGAAACAAATCGTCACTTTCACACACATGTAAAGTAATTTGATATCATTCCCGTCACAATTTACTTCAAAAAAATAAAAAATAAATGAAAATACATTTACAAGGACGCCCGATTCAAGGAAATAAAGGAATAAAGGAAATATTGAACATTGTGTCCAATACAATATGTCACATCAATTTAGTGTCTTATACAGTTCATCACAACNTAACAAATACATTTCATCACAACAACAAACATGTAACATATACATTTCATCACAACAACATACATGTTGTAACAAATACATTTCATCAAAACAACATACATGTTGTAACAAATACATTTCATCACAACAACATATATGTTGTAACAAATACATTTCATCTCAACCACATACATGTACAACCACATACATGTTGTAACAAATACATTTCACCATAACAACATATATGTTGTAAAAAATACATTTCATCATAACAACATACAAAATAGATACATTTCACCATAACAACATACATGTTGTAACAAATACATTTCATCACAACAACATACATGTTGTAACAAATTAATTTCATCACAACCACATACATGCTGTAACAAATACGTTTCATCATAACAACATACATAATAAATATATTTCACAATAACAACATACATGTTGTAACAAATATATTTCATCATAACAACATACATGTTGTAACAAATTCATTTCACCATAACAACACACATGTTGTAACAAATACATTTCATCACAACAACATACATGTTATAACAAATACATTTCATCAGAACAACATACATGTTGTAACATATACATTTCACCATAACAACATACATGTTGTAACAAATACATTTCATCACAACAACATACATGTTGTAACAAATACATTTCATCACAACAACATACACGTTGTAACATATACATTTCATCACAACAACATACATGTTATAACATATACATTTCACCATAACAACATACATGTTGTAACAAATACATTTCATCAGAACAACATACATATTGTAACATATACATTTCATCACAACCACATACATGTTGTAACAAATAAATTTCATCACAACAACACACATGTTGTAACAAATAAATTTCATCACAACAACATATATGTTGTAAAAAATACATTTCATCATAACAACATACATGTTATAACAAATACATTTCATCGCAGCAACATACATGTTGTAACAACTACATTTCATCACAACAATATACATGTTGTAACAAACACATTTCATCACAACAATATACATGTTGTAACAAATACATTTCATCACAACAACATAATGTTGTAACAAATACATTTCATCATAACAACATACATGTTGTAACAAATTCATTTCACCATAACAACATAAATGTTGTAACAAATACATTTCATCACAGCAACATACATGTTTTCACAAATACATTTCATCACAGCAACATACATGTTGTAACAAATACATTTCATCACAACAACATAATGTTGTTGTAACAAATACATTTCATCATAACAACATACATGTTGTAACAAATTCATTTCACCATAACAACATACATGTTGTAACAAATACATTTCATCACAACAACATACATGTTTTAACAAATACATTTCATCACAACAACATACATGTTGTAACATATACATTTCACCATAACAATATACATGTTGTAACAAATACATTTCATCACAACAACATACATGTTGTAACATATACATTTCATCACAACAACATACATGTTGTAACAAATATATTTCACCATAACAACATACATGTTGCAACAAATACATTTCATCACAACAACATACATGTTGTAACAAATACATTTCATCACAACAACATACATGTTATAACAAATACATATCATCACAACAACATACATGTTGTAACAAATTCATTTCATCACAACCACATACATGTTGTAACAAATACATTTCATCACAACAACATACATGTTGTAACAAATACATTTCCCCATAACAACATACATGTTGTAACAAGTACATATCATCACAACAACATACATGTTGAAACAAATACATTTCATCACAACAACAAACATGTTGTAACATATACATTTCACCATAACAATATACATGTTGTAACAAATTCATTTCAACATAACAACATACATGTTGTAACAAATACTTTTCATCAAAACAACATACATGTTGTAACAAATACATATCATCACAACAACATACATTTTGTAACAAATATATTTCATCACAACAACATACATGTTGTAACAAATACATATCATCACAACAACATACATGTTGTAACAAATTCATTTCATCACAACAACATACATGTTGTAACAAATGCATTTCATCACAACAACAAACATGTTGTAACATATACATTTCATCACAACAACATACATGTTGTAACAAATACATATCATCACAACTTTCACCATAACAACATACATGTTGTAACAAATACATTTCATCACAACAACATACATGTTGTAACATATACATTTTGTCATAACAACATACATAATAAATATATTTCACTATAACAACATACATGTTGTAACAAATACATTTCCTCACAACAACATACATAATAAATACAATTGATCAAAACAACCTACACATAGTACCAAACACAGTTTTTCAAAACAAAATACATTTATAGTAACAATAAAATTCATCTAAAAAACATACATGTTGAAAACAAATACAATTCATCCAAACAACACATTGACAATTACAGAACTTTAAACAAAAAGGTGTGGAAAAGAACATGTCAGAAGATAGTGTCAAATATAACGTCAAAAGATAGTGTCAAATATAACGTCAAAAGATAGTGTCAAATATAACGTCAAAAGATAGTGTCAAATATAACGTCAAAAGAGCACGAGGAGGAATAACCGCCATGTATGTTAAAAACATACAGGCAAATACTAAACGCAAAGTACAGAGATACAGAGAAATACTTAAAAGTCAACATAACAACAACATACAGGCAAATACTAAAGGCAAAGAACAGAGCAATGCTTAAAAGTAAACATAACAAAAACACACAGTCAAATACTAAACGCAAAGTAAAGAGATACAGAGAAATACTTAAAAGTCAACATAACAAAAACATACAGGTAAGTACTAAATGCGAAGTACAGAGATACAGAAAAATACTTAAAAGTCAACATAACAAAAACATACAGTCAAATACTAAACGCAAAGTACAGAGATACAGAGAAATACTTAAAAGTCAACATAACAAAAACATACAGGCAAATACTAAATGCAAAGTACAGAGATACAGAGAAATATTTAAAAGTTAACATAGCAAAAACATACAGGCAAATACTAAATGCAAAGTACAGAGATACAGAGAAATACCTAAAAGTTAACATAACAAAAACATACAGGCAAATACTAAACGCAAAGTACAGAGATACAGAGAAATACTTAAAAGTCAACATAACAAAAACATACAGGCAAATACTAAATGCAAAGTACAGAGATACAGAGAAATACTTAAAAGTCAACATAACAAAAACATACAGGCAAATACTAAACGCAAAGTACAGAGATACAGAGAAATACTTAAAAGTTAACATAACAAAAACATACAGACAAATACTAAACGCAAAGTACAGAGATACAGATAAACACATAACAAAAACATGTGAGAGTGGGGTGTTAATACATGTATTTGAAAGGCATGTATGACAAATGGCTGATATTATTTATTATACATTTGTCCATTTTTCAAAGAATTACATATACTGTAGAAGTATCCGATCGGTGAAGATAAAATTTGCAAACAATATTAATTCAATGAAATAGATGGACAAATCTTCTTTCGAAATTATTTAGAGATATTGATGTTTTTAATCGTCTTATAATAATAAAAAGACAATTATTCAATCAGACTAAAAGAAAATGTTTTCCTGTCCTAGAAGTTTTATATTTCAAACTTCTGCTACAGACTGGAACAATCTACATTGTTGGTTGATAGACGAGCTGGAAGCGGCGCTGTGCTGTATGCTTGATGATGAGACATAATGACGTGTAACACAAGAAGTAACGATAACAGGGTAATTCAGAATAAAGTGATTGATTCGATGGAAGTCAACATTTTTTTGTATCATCATAAAGGAAGATTGACCTGATAAATCCAACGAAATGGATGATTATAATTGAATTGAGTCCATTCCGTTGATTTGACGGATGTGGTATTAGGGATAGCATCAAAACCCTATTGGCCAGTAGCGTCAAAACAAACGATAAACAGATGTTCCATTGTCGTCAATCTTTGAACAAATAAAATCCCATTTTAGCCTCACACTGATTTCTGGTCTATAGTTGCATCGCTTCTAATTACCTACTCCAAAAAACTAATAACGTCATATCTAAGTAGCTTATGCAAGAATTATGAAAAACTAAATCGTTAAATAAATGCCACATCCTTCCCACAAAATACGTTGGAAATTTGGAAACGGATAATTAAAAAATGTACATAAAATGAAACCCTGAGATATTATTAATACGTATGCATGTTTTGGCTGATATTGCGTGAAAAATACGACCTTAAAACATTCACGAAAAACGTTAAATTTTGTTCATAAACAAAACAAAGAAATGACGTTCGAAGTAATTTTTTCGACGCAAAACAGCGTAGCGTTACATAACGACTAGACATGGGGAAGTCGTAGCTGTGCAGCGGTGTAAGGACACACAATATATCTAAGTTAAGCTTCAAAAAGCCGAGTCAGAGAACTTGCCAGTGTATGCCTTTTCATTCAAGAAAACAGGGGTGTCATTGCATTCGAAAGTCACAAATATGGTATTATTTCTTAAAAAGTCGCATTTTACGGACCGTTACATAACGGCTAGACCCAGTAATATCTGAATTTCCCAAATACTGTCGCTCCAATTTCTATTAACTTTTGCAGGCAAACGACATGTAACATATTCATCTAGATATCATATTGCGAATGAACAGACATTTTGAACAACTAAAAACATTACACAAGTGATACATGTGGGTTTCCTGTATTTTTTGCAACTTTCAAAAATTATATCGACTATATCGATTATTACGTTGCACTCCAAACTTCTATATAGTATTTTCTGAACAAGATAGTATATAATAACATACATATTTGATCCTTATTCAGATTTTATATAGCGCTGATGTTGCAAAATCCGCGATTTTTTTTTTTTTGTCTTTGACATTTTTTTATTGCGTCAGTCACATAAGTGCATTACATGTTTACAAAGGTTCCTGGAGAAGAAATACAATATAAACAAGTTGTTAAGTACTAGAAGTTCATTCTAGAAAAAGCTTGATACTTTCCCATTTTTGCCGGGTCTTGTTCGCTGCATTTTGAGACAGAATATAGGTCTAAATTTCTATAATTTTTTATAAATATTTTACAACTTTCTCAGTCAGGGATTTTGTGGTATTGTCGCATTAAAGAGATATATTTTTTAATCAGTAGTATACATATGTTTAAACCCGTCAGTTGAACATTGTCAATGATGCCGAATAGGAAAGTAGCATGTTTTTTCTCTAAACAATATCATAGTTTTGTAAAACCGAGTTAATAAAACATGTCCAGAACGATTGACTATGTGTACAACCCCAAAAAAGGTGATATATTGTTTCTGATTCTCCACTACAAAAGCTGCATTCTTCATGTTCTCATAGTTTTCGCTTCAGTAGCATGGAATTTGTAAAAAAGATTCTGTGAATGATTCTGTATTGTAATTTCGAGTCTTTTGTCTCGTAAAAGGGACATGAGTGAATTTTTCCCCATTCGTCTTGGTTCAGAGAAATATCTAAGATAGTGTGCCACCTTTCATGGGATTGTTGCGGATAAATCAATACAGTAGACATGATTTTATTATAAAAATATTTAGACGGTTTTTCAATATTTTTCAATTTCTTTAAATTATCATGTGCAACATTATTAATATTTTTTCCATAATCTCTAATCATTCTCTTCCAGCCTCTCGGTATTCCACGCTCTTTATTTTTTCCGTAAAATTATCTTCATAAATATCGTGTTTGGATAAATCATATCTCACTCCCAATAGTTTGAATTTTCCTTGGTGATTACAGGATAAATTTTGTTCTGTTTCGATTTCCTCACCGCAGCCCCGTTTTACCCCAATCCATACAGCCTGGGATTTATCAAAATTGGTTTTTTCAAAATCCAACATTAGCAATATGCCAGACTGATCATTTTCCTCTGATTTTTCAATTACATCATTAATAACCCTGGTACATTCCCCTATATAACGACCCTTGACAAAACCCGCTGGACTTTGACTTATAATATCTACCAGAGTCTGTTTAATTCTATTGACAAAACAGGATGCTCAAATTTTATAATCCACATTCAATAACGTAATAGGCCTCCAATTTTGTATGTACAGTTTTTATTTTCCTTGTTTTGGAATACATTTGATTAGTCCCTGGCGTTGACTGATTGACATTGCCTCCTTACTAAATGCTTGATTAAGAGATTTTAAAATGTATTGTTTCATGTCTATCCAGAAAAACTTATAAAACTCTACGGTGAATCCATCTAAACCTGGAGACTTCCCATTATTCATATTTTTCAATGTTTTTAGACACTCCTCAACCTTAAGTACACCGTTCATAGAGTCGCGTTGCTCATCAGTGAGTTTATTTATGAATGGATTATTATCATTAAAAAAAGTTTCCTGGTGTATTTCATTAAACATAGTTCCCTTTGTTGTATACAGGTTTGAGTAGAACGTTAATTGCTGGTTAAGTATTTCATGTAAATCGTTTACTTCTTGTCCGTCATCTGTTATTAATTTTGGAATCATTTTCTCGTTGTATTGTCGTTTTTCTAGATTACAAAAATACTTCGTACTTTTTTCACCTTCGATTTTCCATCGCACCTTTGCCCTGGTTATAATCCCTTTGATTTTTTTATCTCTTAATATTTTTAGTTTACCCTCCGTTTCCGAAATATCTTTAAGTAATTGTGCGTTGTTCTCAGTTTGGTCTCGATTATATAACTCTTTTAATTTATCTGTTAGGTCATTTTCTTGTTTTCCGCGTTCTCGTTTCTTAAAAGATGAGTAACTGATCGTTTTCCCCCTGATCATTAGTTTTAAAGTTTCCCATAGTAATTGATCGCTAATACTAAATTCAGCATTTTCTAAATCGTCATTTTCGTCTACTCTGTATTGTACAATAACGTCTTTTATAACATTCTTAACTATATTTACATATTCAGTATCCCCTAGTAAACTGTTATTAAATGTCCATGTTCCTCTTCCGCGTTGTTGTTTAATGAATTCCAATTCTATGTTGATTAGTGAATGATCTGACTTGTAAGCAAAATCCATACCTGCTGTTGAAATATTATTTTGTAAATTCGAGGAGACCAGAAAATAATCCGGTTGACTTTTTTTCCCATTAGGACCAAACCATGTGTATTTTCGGGCATCTACATTTAATTCTCTCCAGACATCGACTAGATCAAGATTCTGCATCATATTATGGATTTCTATGTTAGCTTTTGTATTATTACGATTGCGATAATTAACGGTGTCTATTTCATAATCAAGGGCAACATTCCAATCCCCTGCAATAATTGTAGTATCATTCCCAACCAATTCGATTTTATTTTGCAGGTTTGTGAAAAAAGCTGGGATGTCATTGTTCGGGCCGTATATTCCACCGAGTGTTAATTTTACGTCTTGAATTGTGATGTTCAATAACAAATAATTTCCATCGGGGTCTTTGTATTCATTCTCCACCTTGAAAGCGAAGGAGTTTTTAAATGTTATTGCAATGCCCCTACTATGTGAAGAAAACGACGCAAATTTTATATCACCTCCCCACTCATTTCGCCAGAGTGTTTCGACATTAACATCGCTGTGTGTATCAGTCAATATTGTAATATCATATTTTGATCGACATCTATGAAAAATATCACGCCTTTTAACTTCATCACTTGCAAGACCTCGACAATTCAGGCTTCCTATTTTGATGCTACCCATTATCAAATGGCAAATTGACAATGTGTATCTTCAACAAATAAACCTTAATATTGACTAAGAAAATGAAAGACGCATTTTTAAAAATCAAAGTAAATTCCCCGTTCCCTAATCCCCGTAGAAAAACTTCCCTTTCGACCATTCTCTTTATATGCCCAATATAAAGAGCTGAGGATTCTCCAAATATGAAATTAGTATTTTCCAACCCTGGAAACATGTAAATTAACAATAAAATCTAACCAGTAGACACCTGGACCCAGTTATTCCAGCGTCATCAGCTCAATGACACATTACACTAAACTTTACTGTGCAACACAAGCAAATTTTAAAGAAGAAAAAAGGAAACCGAATGTATCACTGAGCCAATGCCACCTAATAAAATCCTGCATAATTATATATATACACACAAATCCGGTTTTATGCATGTGTCCGATGAGTACAGCCAGTCTGGATCAATCTTGCGACAATGAGCAACTGTCCAATCATAAAACATTTACTGTAAAACGCAAAGCTCGTGATTCTTATTAGCACACAAAACGCTTCTTTACTTCGTTTAAAAATCACCATCGAACGAATAGATATTTACCGACAATAAACCGGATTGTTATACGATTATTCAACAGTTATTTACAATCGCAAGGCCGACCCAGACCGGACGTATGTCACCGTAAAATAATTCACCACAACACCTCGGTAAGACACGAAATCCCACATACAGTTTACCTGTATAGCACCAGCCGTTGACCTCTCCATGTTAATGTCCTATTCAGGCACGGGTATGCGCGCGCACGCAAATTTACCGTCACAGTGATCTAGATGTTTCGGTATTGTCAGCTTAACTGTACCGAGGGGTATTTAATTGCATGTTATTCACGAACTTTAGCCAACCATTTTGTTTTTGTTTTAGTACAACAAACGGGTATTCCTTTTGGTAAACCACTTTAAATTTCTGTTTTTCTTCCGGTTTCATTTCCCAGCGTTTCTTTAGTAGTGTGGATCTAAGTTTACTTATTTCGGGGGGTAGGTCTGGAACAACGCTAAAACCCGATCCAGATTTGAGACCCATACCTGCCTCCAGCACCTCATCCCTGTCGATCAGGCTGCTGAAGCGCACAATGACGTTTTTTGTTCCATCCTGGCCTCCTTTTAGTCGATGTGCTGCTTGGAATGTTATATTTTCAACGGTTTCATTCGCAATTTTTAGATCTTTTAACAAAAATGCTTTGACCTTTTTAACTGTCTCCCTGGGTTTTTCTCCCTCGGATCCCTCGATACCTTTAATCACCAGGTTCCATTTGCGCCCCCATATCTCTTATTTCAAACGTTCATGTGCCTCACTGGCTATTTCAGTACTCATAGCCGGTTTTAGTTCGCCAAGAGCCTGGTTAGCATGAGTGGCGAAGTTCTCCAATTGGATGACGCGTTTGTCGAGATCTTTAACACTGCTTTTAATAGCATCAACATCGAGATTGAAACTGAAGTACATATTGGCGAAGCACTCCGCTATGTCTTAATGTTTATAAGAGTCGACCAGAACTTGGTATTCAGCTTTTTTACTGGGGTCGACCTCCATAGCCATGATAGTACACACAAGGATATTACACACGTGTATAGTAGAGCAGGTGGGCGGGTAGATACGATACAAAAATAGTCTTTTTGACGCGTGAACAACACAAATTGTTCTTGTTACTGAGTTTACAATGTTACCTTTGCACTGGAACCAGGTACTGGTGCTGACATAGTAGTTTATACGGGCTGAAAGGCTGACGTTAAAAATATTTTATGGAGCTCCTCATGTATGCCACGCTCACCCAACCATCTCAAAACCGGGAAAATCCGCGATTTTTCGTATGTGCGTCAACATCTGACGTTACGTCACAACTGCCTGTTACATAGAGGCGTCATTGAGTTTGGAAATAGATTTTATTCTGCACGGCCGGAACATTTTCACAAATCCCTACTTTTTCACCTTATGCAAATGTTGTCAATATACATAAGAATCTATATATATTGCTAGTAGAGTCCTTGACTAAAAACCAAAGATAGCACTACTCGGGAAAGCCTAACATCAGTAATGATCAAATATTGTAAATATATATCATCATGCAAGACAAAACACCAGTAGCTAAAGCAATTTAAACACATTTTTCATCCCTCACACCAAATCGTAATTATGCTACTTCCACTATAATGTAATGAAATTGCAAAGCTTATACG
The DNA here is from genome assembly GCF_002113885.1 of Mizuhopecten yessoensis. NCBI lineage: Eukaryota > Metazoa > Mollusca > Bivalvia > Pectinida > Pectinidae > Mizuhopecten > Mizuhopecten yessoensis. The sequence continues at coordinate 75,264 of NW_018407826.1, forward strand.
TTTCGAAAGAAACTCAACTTTCCGGTCAGGTTTAACAGACTAGAATGACACGCTCTACCATTCCGCTCTTTTCTCGATACCTGCACGAACAAACTCTCGAGCCCGCCAATCAGATCACAGCTTCTAGTGGAAACGAACAGACTTACATTTCCTGCCTTCACTGTCAACCGCAAGAAAATATCATTCTAGGGGTCCCCTTTGAGCCTCACACAGATAAATGGTCACGAGATCCCCTATGGAACCTCAACGGATTCCTATTGTCAGTCCCCTAATGACTGTTGCACTGATGCTTGCTCATCAGGACCTTTATTGAGCCTTATAGCAATTGTGTGATGTCCAAAAGGGGTTATTTTATTGAGTATAGATAAGATATTGAATCTGTGTAGCAAAATCGATGCTAATGACCTTCGTTAAACAGTAAAAAATAGATCCATTCATTCATCAAGCTTGATGCCATTAAACGTTCATTAGAAAATGTAAGAGGCACAAGTCTTTGTTCTCAGGTGTGATTCGATAGAAATACTCCTGTTCTAAGCATCTCACAGCAGGGTCGGATCAAGTAAATTTTCAACTGGGAGAGGGATTACAACATTTTTAAAGGGAGTTTTCGTATAAGGTGTGTCATTAAATCAACTTATATAATAGTTTCGAAATAAGATTCATTAGTTTGGTACAAGTATGAATGATAAAGGCTAAATTTGTTTTGAAAACAAACCGAAATTGAAAACTTATTTTGCGAGCTTTCGAAAGCGTTTGTTTTCCATTGTGACCAAAAACCGATGAAAACAACTCACTAAGTCACAGTGGGCCGAATCAGTAAATTTGTTTGTCAAAAATCATAAAGACATTTCGCCCAGCTCCACTCTAATACTGCAGGCAGTCAAGGGGACGGATGCCATGCCCATCCCGCCCCCTCAGTGGATGTTAAAATACAAGCATAAAGATGACTCAGCTGGTGGCCCCCTTCGTCTCTATTCATTGATTCCCCTTCCCTCCTAACCTAAATGGATTCTTTGATTTTCCTGACTTTCCAGTTGTCATCCCTTTCAAGCACTTTCGAGTTGTTCCAGTCTATGACGTGGTTGTATGTGTTAGCATGCTATGTAATGCCTGATTTATTGTATTGTTTCTCCGATGTTTGCCTTGTATATAGTGTAGACTCGCTGTTTCATGGCTTCATCGTCGTTCTGCTGTTCTTTTAGGCTTGTCACAAACATAAGAGATGTTATATAATCCACCATAATTCATGCACAAACGTCTTAGATAATCCCTCTGATTCGGGAGAAATTGCGAGACAGAAATCAACGCATAGAAGACGAGGAACAAGCATAAAAACACAAAACATCAACTTAAGATTGAAAATACACATGCTATTACAATGTCCTATGTTAATAGGATGATATTACAATGGCTTATGTTTATAGGATGCGGCATAAACATATTGCTGAGAGCACATTAAACTGTAAAGGTCAATTTTGCATAGAGACCATGTTTTGTGTAAACTCCGGATAAAAACAACGACACGCGCACCCAATCACCTCGCTCAAAGCACCACTCAACACACCGAGGAATTCAGGCACTATGATAACAGCCAACTCAAGCAGTAATGGTTATTACCGCACGTTCTGTAATGTAAAACATAATTATGCTAAACAGTGGATATAGCACAATCGCATTTTACCAAGGCGGCCGGGGTTCAATTCCCCAATCGAACGTGATAAGGTATGGGGTCACCTGCCTGACCACGTTGGTTTTTTCTCTGGTTACTCCGGTTTCCTCCCACATTAAGACCCCCTGCACACTTACATTCGAGCCAACAAGAGTGATAAATAGTAGTTATATGGGTTTTTTCATCATTGTTGTAATGTAAAGTTTATATATTAGTACATACCCTGGATTAGTCTGGGCGGTATGTCGCTGTAATGACGAAATATATAAATGTGTCCAGAGAGTTTTATCAATTTTGTCCGTAACCCATTATCTGAACTAGAAATTAATTACTTACCTTTATTGCCTGACTGTAAATATGATCGTCTATTGAGTAGTTTAATCTGAGAACTTCCAGTACTAATGACTTTATTGATTTTGTTGAAATATACCTGAGAGATCGATTAACTATAGACATTTCAAATTGTGGGTATCCGGAAATCGTGATAATGGTACGGCCGGTTATATCAAAATATTTTTGAAACGATTGACAAATGCGTTGATGTTAGTAACCTAGATATGTTGACAATACAGATATCTGGTATAGTAAAGTGTTCGCTACTGCTGCTTGGTCTACAAAGGTCGTACACATTATATAAAGCTAATCACTGTAGGATGCCGAATACTAACTTCAAAACATGGGTCTTGAAGAGATTTTGGACAAACTAGAAAATATATCATCGTTAAAACAGACAGGTCCGACGTTATGATAAAAAAAAATCAGTCGGCATGTACAATGTATAATACTATAGTTTTTCCATAGAGATCCTAGACACAATTTGAAAGACAGAAGAACTAATTATCGACGATATTACCGGAAACCATTAAAATGTTGAGGACCCTGAAACATTGATAGCAGAGGCAGGGGCACTGGGAGAATAAAATTAACAAACGAGTTTAATAAATTCAATATTATATAAACACGAGTATAGCTTCACATAAATTCAACTCCTGCATGTTAAAATTCCAATTGAACTTCTCCGAAATACACACATGTACAATCAATGGCGAACACGTGCAACTGGTCAACTTCACCAGTGTTCCAGTTTCATGGCGGATTCCACAGTATATTTTCATGCTCAGTGACAGACGGAAACATCAATGTTAACATTAACTAACGAACTCTCCGAAGAAAGAAATGCGCCTGTGTTATAGAGAGTGACAATCACTCCAGTCCCTGCAAACTTTTAAAAAGTGCAGACTTCTATGTGTATTGTGATGACCTTTACCTTGACAGTGCACGAGACGTTGTGCCAAATATGTGACGTCACTGCTATTTTCGTAAACGCCAATTCGTTGAATGGTTTTCGTATAAAAAAAATATTATTAATGTTGTTATGATAATTATTAAAACATTGGTTGATGAAGAAAACCTAAATGATTGTTTGTTTATTAAAAAGGTTCCCGGGAAGAGTTTCTGAAACTATGTCTTGTGGCGCAGCGAGCTACAAACAAACTGCATGTAATGCGTCCTTTCGTCAGCCATCGGTACGATTAATATAGTGGAGACTGTCAAGAAAAAGAGTGTTTCTTAATTATAAAATAAATAGACTCGTGTTCATGTAATATTAAATTTATTAAACTCCTGTTGTCTCCTAAGGTACCTCTGGTTATATAATTAGCCCGTTGTCTCCAGGGGTACATCTGGTTATATAATTAGCCCGTTGTCTCCTGGGGTACCTCTGGTTAGCCTGTTGTCTCCTGGGGTATCTCTGGTTAGCCTGTTATCTCCTGGGGTATCTCTGGTTAGCCTGTTGTCTTCTGGGGTACCTCTGTTTATATAATTAGCCTGTTGTCTACTGGGGTAATTAGCCTGTTGTCTCCTGGGGTACCTCTCGTTAAATAATAAGCCAGTTGTCTCCTGGGGTACCTCTGGCTATACAATTAGCCCGTTGTCTCCTGGGGTACCTCTGCTTAGCCTGTTGTCTCCTGGGGTACCTCTGTTTATATAACCTGTTGTCTCCTGGGGTACCTCTGGTTATTCTGTTGTCTCCTGGGGTACCTCTCGTTAAATAATAAGCCAGTTGTCTCCTGGGGTGCCTCTGGTTATATAATTAGGCCGTTGGCTCCTGGGGTACCTCTGGTTAGACTGTTGTCTACTGGGGTAATTAGCATGTTGTCTCCTGGGGTACCTCTGTTTATATAACCTGTTGTCTCCTGGGGTACCTCTGGTTAGCCTGTTATCTCCTGGGGTACCTCTGGTTATGTAATTAGCATGTTGTCTCCTGGGGTACCTCTCGTTAAATAATAAGCCTGTTGTCTCCTTGGGTACCTCTGGTTATATAATTAGCCCGTTGTCTCATGGGGTACCTCTGGTTAGCCTGTTGTCTCCTGGGGTACTTCTGGTTATATAATTAGCATGTTGTCTCCTGGGGTACCTCTGGTTATATAATAAGCCTGTTGTCTCCTGTGGTATCTCTGGTTATATAATTAGCCCGTTGTCTACTGGGGTACCTCTGGTTATATAATTAGCCCGTTGTCTACAAGGGTACCTCTGGTTATATAATTAGCCTGTTGTCTCCTAAGGAACATCTGGTTATATAATTAGCCCGTTGTCTCCTAAGGTACCTATGGTTATATAATTAGCCTGTTGTCTCCTAAGGTACCTATGGTTATATAATTAGCCTGTTGTCTCCTAAGGTACCCATGGTTATATAATGAGCCCGTTGTTTCATAAGGTAACTATGGTTATATAATTAGCCCGTTGACTCCTAAGGTACCTATGGTTATATAATTAGCCCGTTGCCTCTTGGGGTACCTCTGGTTAGCCCGTTGTCACATTTGTAACCACTGGTTAGCCCGTTACCTCCTGGGTTACCTCTGATTAGCCCATTGTCACCTTGAGTACCACTGGTTAGCCCGTTGTCACCTTGGGTACCACTGGTTAGCCCGTTACATGTACCTCCTGGGTTACCTCTGATTAGCCCGTTGTCACCTTGGGTACCACTGGTAAGCCCGTTACCTCCCGGGTTACCTCCAATTAGCCCGTTGTCAACTTGAGTACCACTGGTTAGCCCGTTGTCACTTTGGGTACGTTAGCCCGCTGTCACTTTGGGTACCACTGGTTAGCCCGTTGTCAAAATTTTATGACGCACGGAGTAAGGTTTCCAGTTTATGGCAGTTCGTAACGATATGATAACCTTTAAACACCGTTCGAGGTTTACATGTTTATCACTTTTGTTATTAAAGTATTTGTATTTAAATGACGTTATATAAATCCATTTTTAGATAATTAATTGAGTTGAATAATCCCAGTAGTCTTGCGATTGGTGCTATCAATACTCTTATTTTTAACACTTCGTTAGGACATTGAATTTCTAACCCCTTACCACAAAATACAGACAGAACAAACAGTAAATATACCATCAGGGTATTAAAGAGAGTTTTCAATTATCTTATTATGTTTGCATTAACCTATTAGAGCACCTACCCTGTACAATTATTAGATCTGCGTAGGCTCCTTGGGTTGTACTATCAATTATACCTAGATTTAGCTTCTAAAAGAAATGGTTCATGAAACAAACATGCTTTATTAATAATTTCCCTTGAGTTCATTCCGTGCCTAGTCGGCACGTAAAATAATATCGCTCAACATGTTAAAAGCTACCGACACTAATAACTGTTGGACCTAATGGCAACTTTCATGAAGTTTAAGTAAATACGACAGTAAAGAGTCCCGATTTGATTGGTTAGAGGGTGATGCTTGTCGACAGTATGTAGCAGTAATATATAGACGATGTTTGTATTATTATAGGGATGTATAATCAGGTAGTTGTAAGGAAAGTCTGGTTAGAGGTTGATGCTTGTCGACAGTATGCATTATTATAGGGATGTATAATCAGTTAGTTGTAATGGCAACTTTCATGAAGTTTAAGTAAATACGACAGTAAAGAGTCCCGATTTGATTGGTTAGAGGGTGATGCTTGTCAACAGTATGTAGCAGTAATATATAGACGATGTTTGTGTTATTATAGGGATGTATAATCAGTTAGTTGTAATGGCAACTTTCATGAAGTTTAAGTAAATACGACAGTAAAGAGTCCCGATTTGATTGGTTAGAGGGTGATGCTTGTCAACAGTATGTAGCAGTAATATATAGACGTTGTTTGTGTTATTATAGGGATGTATAATCAGTTTGTTGTAAGGAAAGTCTGGTTAGAGGATGATGCTTGTCGACAGTATGTAGCAGTAATATATAGACGATGTTTGTATTATTATAGGGATGTATAATCAGGGGAGATAATATACTAGAAAGACATACTAAAACAAAATATTGATACTTTAAGGTGTATTCCAGATATCCGCCTTTGTTTATTGATGTACATGTACAACTGATAGGAGAGTGAAATCATGGGAGGTAATCGACTAGATTTTTTGTCAGTTTGTGTACACACTACATATATTAGCTGGAAAGTGTAATTGGTGAAGATAATCCAAAACCAGATAAATTATAGACTAGATACTATACTGTAAGGAAAATCTTTAATCATGGGAGGTAATCCACGACAGAGTACACTATAAACTACATCCGTGTATATGATTATGTAAGGAAATAGTTAATCAGGGGAGACCACCCACTGCCAAAATGTAATCAGGGGAGACCATCCACTGCCAAAATGTAAGATTTATGCTGTAAACATTAACAGACGCGCATGAATGAGTAATTAGGAGAGGCAATCTAGTACAATGTAGGTAGAAAAAAAGAGGCATTGCACGGGAATGGGGTTAAGGGTAGAGGTTAGGGCAGCTGACATACATGTATTACATGAAGGGCTTCTATCAGTTAAAATATAGACAAAGAAAATATGTATATAATACATTAATACAAAGTACAATGCAATACATATAAGCGTGGTCACTAGAATCAATTTCATGCCGCCGATATACTTGTTGATATTTGGAGAATGAAGCTGAACATGTGGAGTGATTATTTGATAATTATATTAGTTTCTTTACATTTATGCTATAAAGTTTGTTGATATACAAAGTTTGTGATGTATGAGATCAAAGTGGGTTAATAAGTACATATAAACTGATAAATTCAGACTAACGGTACCCTTCATCTTCCTATAAGTGTTAGAAAATTTATATTGGAGCTGTACTAGGAATATTGACTCGTATTGTTCAAGACCCTTGTTTTACTCTCCGGAATTGTTCGAGCTGCAGCACAGCCAATCGTGTTTTAAAATATAATTCCGGCTCGATATAGAATCGGTCTTTCCCGGAATTAACCGATCCTTTTGAGAATGACGGCCAGCCATTAGATTTCCTGACAATGAATGGATTGCTTTTGATAAAATCGCAAAACTTACGTTGGCATTTTTTCTGTTCCTTGTTATTTGCCTACACACGAGCTGGTCCGTACGCTGGGGTGAGATACCATGATATGTCTGTCACTTCGACAGCTGATGAAAGCTTATGGATTTGTGAATTAATATTCATAATGGGAAATGCGAAATATGATATTAACAGCATGGCACTAATATAACTAAAGGATAATCCTATTTTATAATGATGGAATGACAATTTATATAATAGGATCTGTCAGCTATTTTGGTTTCACTCAGATGTACGGCCAATGTGAAAATATAATCAAGCTGGTGATAGCATACAACATATTACAGACAAATGCTGTCAATATTCAACATATCTGAAAAATATGTATGTTGATGTTCTGAAAAGCGGTTACCCGAAAGGCCCCAGACTTATTCAATCCCGTTAGCCATAGGTTAAATTTTATGTGGTCTCCAACTAATACTTTTGACAGATCGCAACGCAGCTAGTTTTGCTTCTTGTAATTGCTAATCATAAACCAACAAAAACATTGTTTCCAATTGTTTGTCATTTTAAATTATATCTAAAGTTTTTTTTGACAATCAGGACCTTCTATGTATTGAACGTTTGTACATGTAGCAATTGGCCTTCGGAGTAATAGACCTTCTGAAGAATGAACCTGAGAGAATTGGACTTCCTGAGTTTTGAATCGTTAGAGTGTGTGCATTCGGAGTAACGGACCGTCGGATAATCGGGTGCTTGGAGTAATGAACTCTCAGTTAATGGATTCTAGGAGTTTTGGACCTTAACATCCAAGTTGCCCTACGGTTTATAAGCATGCTGCCTTGCATAGCTTTCTGGATTCTGATACAATTTTGATGACTGCCGTTGGGTATTTACCGCTCATTACTGGGTTTTGGGTTGATGGCTATGCTCGGTAATCAAGTTTGCGTGTTTACAATGTTCCCTATCTTACAGTAGATGTGCTCGTTCGCTTATGCCTGCGGCGATTATTCATTTTACAGCCAATTACACAAGCGGACGACCACTGGTTACATCTCAGCGTCCAGCTGTGTCTAATAATCTTTATCATATGCATATGTCTGCTTAAAAATCTATCATTATCATCAAGTCAAGAGCTCTTTTCAGCGCCACTCACAATATCTGAGTAACGGTAAATACCAGGACATGTAGACACGGAACAGTAGGTCAAAACTAGGGACTCTATATACTGTCCCTGGTAAAAACATATGAGTTAAAATGGAAATGGAAGCATGTTAAAGATAGGGATAAAAGTTTACCAGATGACTTACCGGCGATTTTATTTGAACGTATGAAGTCGGCTTGTTTTGTTCGCTCAGACGGAAAAACTATATGATGGACGTTATTTTTTGGGAACAATGAAACAAACCGGGTAAGATTTATAAAGGTGTTTCTGGAGAGTGGTCTCTTAAAACTAAAACATTAACAGTGATGGACTAGAGTAAGGTAGATGGCTCCGAACGAACAGTATAGCGATAGATATTGCCATCGCGTGGTTCCACGTGTCGAATTCACCATTCTCTAGATGTCAGATACAGTACCACAACACGGGGACGTACAGGAGTGAACAACGGACTTCCGGTTTGCGAGCATTTGTAAAACATCAATATTGCTCATTCGGATATCATGGAACATGTTTGTCATTATGTACATATTAACAATGAGATAATGCTATGGTCTACTCGTGATTCGTCTCCGAAGGCGCCCGAGCGAAGCTCTTTAATGGTAACACATGCGTGCGTATACAGAGTTTCTTCCCCTTTCTTCACGTTGCCTTTAATTTTTTTCGTCCGGAAGTAGATGTCCAGTGGGGAAACCGGTACATCCTTGAAGCAAAGACAGATGTGTTTCAACCCATACATTAACATCTTCATATAGTGAAAGCAATACCCATGTGTTATTACTTGTTTATTTAGATAAAAAAATACATTCTGAGTGAAAAAAGTCTATCACATAAAATGTGATACTAACAGGCATGAAACTTCGTTCAGAGATTATCATACCATGACGTCACCAACACGCCACGATCCATCGGCCTTCATCGGTCATTTCCAGAAGGATGGACTGTACCGTGTACATGGGAGATTCCCAGTAGCCTAATTATACAAATGGACTTCACAGAAAAAGGTTTTTGTCAACTCCGCTTGATTTCTGATATAGACGTCCATTGCGTACACGAGATAATACAGCTCGCAGTAAGATGTGTGAGTGAAGTTAGCCAATGTTATCACGAAAATGTCATCCAGGATTATTCGTTTATGATAGGGATTAAGGCTGCTTGTATTTTCTTCATAAGTGCTAGGAATGCTCGAGCATTCGTACGGTTTTTATTTATTCATGCATTCCTATCAAGTTAATGTGTGTTTATTTGGACTATTCTGAGTACGTTGTAAAATGATGTGACTATTTCCAGACATTTAGTATCATATTGGAATTTATAATGCGACTATGGGAACGTTTTTGCAGCTTCTTGTTTGAAAATGGCAATTAGAAACATGATAAAGTAACGAACGGTAAGGTTAGTTTTTGGTTCTGACAGAACAATATCTAAACAGTATTAAATGTTACAATTAGGACCATTCCCCACAGATGTTATCGTGTGTTTCGCTGATAACTTTAGATTTGTAAATACGGAATCATTACAGTAAATCTCTAGCCAATAGGTCCCTTTGGTGTCCGAGAGGTCAGCGATGGAGGTCAACTCTTCAATCATACAAGCCTAGCTTAAGTTTACTGCTAATGATGTGTTAGATTAATACAGACCCGAACTTTGGACACACGAACAAAGAAACTAGCAGCTTGTTTACAGTAGAGTGTTTAATCGGAGACTGTCCAAGTCGTGTCATATATCTCGCTGCACTGCCTGCTCTGGTGATGACCTTTCGTGACAAAAACATTAAACAACACACACACTATTAATGTTGAGTATAATATAATAGGTTTTTGGATTGCGGCAGTGCAATAAGATCTTAAGAACACTCCCGGGAAATAGTCAACATCCAAAAATAATGTTCGTGTACAGTAAATCTCCATGGATCACTCCTTGGAGACAACCGTTGTTTCTGAAATTACAGCAGCTAATTATATAATGATCAGTAGGGCGAGCCGTGTCGTGACCATACATAAGGACAATACGCTATGGTGCGGTCTGCTCCAGCGGCTGGTAATGCAGTGAACTAGACAAACTGGAAGCCCTTACTGTAGAGAAGTGATATATTATTTCTAATGGAACGCATCTTAATTGACTTAAGTGGTAGTGGATAACTGCATTACATATTCCAATCAAGACGAGGCCAGTTACAGTGACAGCAGCCGTAGGATACATTCCAGTCCATTGATTGGTTCTAATTCCTTATATATGACTGGAACACTGTAGTTTTGAATGAGTAAAGCATGTGCTCTTTGACGTATATGTTACTATTCTTAAAGGATATATCTCCGAAACGTGGCTACAGTTTATGTGGGGTGCAGCTATTCTGCCTTAAGTGCACTGCTAGCTGACGTAGACGAATGAAATATTCAATTGGGACTAGAAAAAAGGGATTAAGGATAGCCCGTGCTTTTACATTCCATAATACCATGAGTTATTCATACAACAAGTCCCTACTCACATGTTGCGAGCATATGTATGCTGATGGACTTTCCGTCCGGGTTCTTGTGACGTTTCTCGTCTTGAAAATTGAAATTAGATTCAGTGCGTGTTGTAATGAAGTGTTGAACTCTAACACCAAATGGTGATTTATGCAATATATTGATGGCTTGAGAGAACGACTTGATGTATGATATAATCTAATATGCTTGTAGGCGTAGTGCTATTCCTTTGAAGTTTATTTGTACCGAAAGCAACAGGGATAATACCATAACATTAACTCGGGGCAATTAGCAGACTGCCGATGGATTGGATGTGTAGCCAAACCCACCACGTGACCAGGTATAGTGCATTATATATATAGTGTAGATGAGCGGAGTAATCTGAGCTTATGCCAGCAATCTCAATTTTCTGAACAAAGACATATACAACAATGACAACGAAAACATTTTCAACGAATGCAACAAGTTTGCATCAGAACAGTACCGGAAGTGACGTCAAGTTGACTGTTGACGAATGGAATGACGCTGTGGCAGGGATTCTTGTGCCATTGACGGTGATTCTTGTATTATATCTGGTCGTGGGATGTTTTGGAAATCTTTCAGTGATCTACGTTTACTGGTGTCAGATTCGAACCCCCAACAATGAACGATTTTTCATTCCTATCTTGGCACTCGTAGACATGATTTCCTGTGCAGTTTGTGCAGGGTCAGGCGTGTATGCCAACATGCACCCACTCAAGTTCGAGAGTGATATTGGCTGTAAATTAGTAGCGTTCCTCGGCGTTCTGTTCGCAACTCTGTCAGCTGATTTACTTGTCATTATAGCAGTGGATAGATTTCTGAAGATTTGTTTCCCATTTGGAACGCAAATGACGCTTTACTGGAAGCGAGTGTCTCTGATGGCCATGTGTATCGTTAGCACCTTCATTGCGCTTCCTGCCCTGTTTGTGTATGGTTCAGTACCTGTAGTAAACCCGGTTTACAACCTTACGGGTTGGCGATGTGTGAATGTCGTACAAAATGGCCGTCGTCCTGTTTGGGAATTATTCTACAAAGCCTTGCTGTTTGATTATGTAATGTTACGCTTCATTGTTCTAACTATAATGTATGTGAGGATTGGGAAAGTGATTTGTAAACATTTCAAACGTCACGCAAACAGGGGTCAGTGCGCGCGTGCTTCGCAATGTGTTTCGTCAAGCTCAACACAGTTGAATAATGAAGTAAGTGCAGTGTATGGTAACAAAGGAAGTAGTTTTGGTTTTCTGGAGAAGTATTGCTGTAAGAAAAGGTCTCTTAACAGAGCTGCGTCAGAATTTGATTCTGTCCGGAAAGGACGTGATAGTGTACATGCCCATAGGACAGACAGGAAAGGATTGAGATTGACGTTTGTGTTCATGCTTATAACTGGTATCTATATTTTAACTTTTGGACCAAAAGTTGTACTTATGACGTTCGAAACTATGAATGAGCGGTTCTGGACGACAATGACTTCCGGGGAACTTGTCGGTTTCCGGTTTCTATATACATTATTTATCGTTAATAATGTCGTCAATCCATTTATCTATGGTTTCCTAGATGACTACTTCAGAAAAGAACTTGGTAAATTATGTGTGCTACCACATAACAGATAAAGATCATCATCATCATCATCATCATCATCATCATCATAATCATCATCTATTTCGTTGTCACCATCAACATCGCCTATTTCCTGATTAAGAGTCTACATCTTAGTTTTCCCATTAATGTCACAAAAAGAAATATTTTTAAGACAGGTTAGTAGTTTGCTTTTTAAACGATCGAATTGGATAGGTTAGTTGTTCAACTGGCCGGAGTAGACAGGTTAACAGGTTGTTGGAACTTATAAAACGATAATGACTTTTTGAAACTACAGAGGAATGACAAGAAATGTCGAAACTTAACGGGAATTATTCCGCCAAATGAGATCTAACGGGGAAAACAGTCAACACTAAAAACGTTGTATTCAAAATAAAGAGAGGATTAAGTAAACGAAGCGCTGATTTACAAGTTTTTTTCCCTAGAGGTACATATTTGTAGTAGATCAGTTTAATTATCTTAATGAGTGCATTGAACTACATATAAACAATGGTAAATTCAGAGACGCGCAAAAAAACATATTGCCGACTAAGGTTAAAAAAACACTTTTTGATGTATGAATTACAGAGATTAAACTATTTTTACATTGAAAGCGACAAGTCCGTTATTAGATTTAAAAGTAATTTGAGTGATGAATATTTTGGGATTTCGATTATAATTTACACGATGTATTGAAAAAGAAGTTACTTACTTTTCTGTAAGCGTCTTAATTGGTGTACCAGTGACTAATGAATGACATGACATCTGACAAACTTAAAAGATGCCAAATTGTGTGTATAGTTCTATAATTTATCATTAACAATAATGGATCAAGAGTAGAAAAAAGTCTAATAAAGTCTTGTGAGAGTGACTTATCAACAATAGCATATTGAGAAAAGCTGTACGTATGGGATAAATGAATACCTCTCCGTAACAAAAGGCATGGGAGAATTACATAACAGAAACAACATTACTTATATTGTTAACCAATGGCTATATGACTACTTAAAAAATGAAAATAAACGTGATTCATTTTTGAAAAACCTATTACATTAACATGTATGTAACTCTCGACATCAATGTCTATTCTTTTAATAAAAGGACGCTGCTAAAACATTGAAAAATGTTGTCCAATTTGTTTATATTGTGACATACAATTACATTTATTTAAGTAAAAAATGTGATATAACAGTATCAAATTCAAATCCATAAAGGATATGTAATGGTTTCCCATTAATTATAATGAATATTTCACGAGTTTTATACTAGTGCATGGCTCGAATGGAAAAATGGCATCTTAACATTCTGGTAAAATATACAATATCTAGATTATATTTAACGGGAAAATAACCATTAATCATTATAACTACTTTATACAAAACATGACGCCTTTATCTAATGACGCTGTGCTTGACAAGATTGTGCACCATTTTGTTAACACAGTATTATCGTTTTCTGTTCAGTTTTGCAGTTCGGTATCATTTACAAAACAATTGTATCAGTTGTGTATTTACCTGTTGTTAGTATCTCAGTATCAGTAGCGCAAGATTTACTACATATCAAAAAGCACATAATTCTACTCTCGCTTCACCTGCATATAAACAGATTTGTCGATTTTTAATGCAGTTACTAGAATGTTCTGTTCTGATTGGTTAATAGGCTACCAAGTAGATATATTCACACTGTGGTAGCTATAACTTTTGATATCCATGTAGTAAGATATCAACTTTATCAATTTGATAGAATCCATTATAACATGTGTAAATACCTGATTGTGAAATTGGCTGTTAAACTCAAGACCTACATGTCCACCTAAATATGGTGATCTCGGGCTGAAACGGAATGGACTATGGAAATTAACTTACTTTATGATAACTGCCAAACATTTTACTGGCAAACATTGAATAAACTGGGTGTACCACACACATTTGTTTATCTGACGTCTCATATTGCACGAGTAAATTCCACGTGTAGGTATACTTCACGGGGCTTCAGCCCGAGTAGAATATATATATATATATATATATATATATATACACACACACCTGTATATATCCCGCAATAAACGAGTGCAATCCGAGACTTTAGATGAACACGTCTATGTGATATTGTTTGATGACATACCTACAATTACATAGAGAATAATACATGCCTTTTTTCCATATCATACCCAGTATCAACCCGAGACTGCAATATAAGCCCAAGGGCCAAAGGCCCGAGGGCTGATATTTGTCGAGGGTTGATACTGGGTATGATATGGAAAAGGCGTGTTTTATTCTGTTTATTACATACTTACTAATAAAAACTACTATCTTATGATTTATTTTTATTTTTGAAATATTGAAAAACGATTTTTTTTCCAAAAAGGGTGTGATATGGGTTTTGCGGGCTGATACGGGTTTTGGGGTGTGATACGGCGGGGGCTGATATAGGGTTTGGGGGGTGATACGGCGAGGGCTGATATGGGGTAGAGCAATTGTGTCGTATCGCATATACAAAAAACCTGTATTTATTAGTAAGTATGTAATAAAATTGTTTTACATATTCGTATTGCTTTGTATACATATTATTACTCATTATTACCTCGATGTTAAATTTGCTTCCGAAAAACTTGAAGTAAAATACAACAATAGCCGACAAAACGACGTCGAGTTAGGAATAATGACGTAACGTTACCAAAACGTAAATTACGCTAAAATGTATGGATCCCTTACTTGTTTTGATTTATTGATTAATAAGAGAATAACAACCTTTGAGTATCAGCCAGTTGCGGCTACTGGGGTAATAATATAACATGTTGTATTATGACAGTGTGATATACGGAACCTTGCATTGCATTGCCCTAACATATACTTCATCACTCAGTAACATTAACTAGGTACTGTATATTGCTGTATTATATCAGGATTATAAGAATAAAGACTTTTAATATTTGAACTTGAACTTGAATGTAGATATATATTGATATCCAAAGTACGCCAAATGTCACTTTGTCACCGCACGAAACGTCCATTAACACAATCAATAAGTAATGTTATCATAGTAGGTTGGCTGTTGTGACCCGATTCCGGCCCGTGGCAAAATCTTTTATTGAGAATTCCGGGAAATATCTGCTGTACTTAAGCGTAATTTAATTTTACCCTCAAACAAAACTTCATTAACTGGTGGGCACTTTATAGCATCATTGGTATATATGTCAGATATACAGATGTCAAAATCAACTTATATTAAGTCGTACGTAATCGGAAATCTTCCCGAGTAAGTCACTTATTTTATAGACGAGAGATAAATTACTTCCCTGATACAGTTATGTAATATATTCGTCTCATATCAGAAATCTCGGTAGTCCACGCATGATGTTATCTTCAGGCTAATGTCAAGAGATCTGTTTGTGATAATAATTCGTCTATAAAACTTGTAATATGTACATGCAGATAAATAGTTACGGTTCTATATGCGTATAGTACCCAATACACACTTTCAGTGTATGTGTATAACACGCGTGCAGTTTCATGTGCATAGGACTCAAATACACACTAACAGTTTTGTTTGTGTATACATTTTAATTGTATTCAATTTTACGTGAACACAAAACATGATATATGTCTCTGTGCTAAAGCGATTGCTTTTTTTAAATTAAAGTTCTTTTTAAAGCAGCACCCATCGAATTTTTGCAAATACGTTGATAACATCATTATTGTAGTCCAAAGTCGGGGCTTCGATCATCTGGTCATATCACATGCTTATAGCCCCTTCAGGCATATACCGCCCATTGCAGTCAGAATCAAAAATCAAATCAAATTGCAGAAAATGTTGGCGAAATAACAAGTTTAATCAATTTTAAGAGGAAGTATGTAGCTTACCTGCGGTTTCTCAGTGGGTTTACCAATTTGCTAGATGTTTATTTGCAGTTGGTCGTGATAAGCAGCCAAAACCAGGAGAATAAATACAATTTGTCGGTACATGTAGGATTATCGTTATTCCGATCATGCTGCCGTAGGAATGCAATTTGTCATTACACTAAAAAATAACCAATTTCATAAGTTTAAAATTTACATTATGAGTGACAGTTTTGGCACTGCATCGTTCGTACAGACTTAATTTAATTATAATAAAGAATTACCCTGATATACTAGGGATTAAAATGAATCCATTCAACATTTATGAACGGATTCAACACAGTGTCATTCTAATATCGTCTATTATATGCGGTAGCTACACCTATAATATGTTTTCATATCAACCTTTTGAAGAAGTATTTAAGCTGTAAAAACGAAATGGCAGCTTTCTACATGACGATGATGAGGCCTATCTGTGCTGCTGTCACTAAATCACGTCTATAAGGCAATTTTTTTTATAACATTTTCAAATGTTTTCATTAAATCACACTTATAGAGCAATGTAAATGCTGAAATTGTCGCTGACTCACTTATACATATAAAAAAAGTCATGATTACACTATTGCTTAAACTCACCGGAGCACATTTATCACAATGTTTACTCTATTGCTAAAACTGTCACATAATTACACATACAGGGTAATGGTTTTGAACAATGCTACATGTAGTAATGCCATTGGACCACTCCTGCCTAGCAATGCTTATGACAATTACTAATATTGTCACTCAATCACTACTACATAGCAATGTTAACAAGATGTTAACATTTTAATCTCGATTTATAGGCTGTACAGTAAACACTCCTACATGGCAATGGTAATGTTTCCTGCTTCTACTGTCACTAATTTGTTCCTACTAATCAATGCTAATGATAATTCCTAAAGCTGTCATCGAATCACATTTACAGGGCAAAACTAAAATTATTGCTAAAACTGTCACAGAATCACTCATACTAGCGACGCTATTGCCAAGGTTGTCACTAAAACTCTAATAACGCAGTGTAACTACATGTTAGATCGAAATGAATCAAACTAAACACAGTTATTAAAGAGTATACTTAGTGTGTATCTAAATTTCCTTTGGCGAGTAATCATTGTATATTGAGCAACGTTCGATAAAACTTACCATAATCGCAGACTTCTAAACTCTGATCGATCACCTGTTTATCGTCATCTATCTACTGTTTTTAAGTATATTCCGGTAATTTGGACCTGATGACGAGAAACACATTTGTATCTCACTGAGATTTTATTTTCCTTCGTCATCTGGTTGTTTCATGATTATGACATTAAAAGGGGTATCAAAGGGACCACTGGAGATTACTAGGATGTTTACAAATATCTACATATTGGAGCACATGTTGGGTGAACCGACAACACTACAATCGTCCGCATCGCTGTAGCGTCACTTCTATGGGTTGTTGGTACACGGCACGAAGTCAAGTGAGTAAATATTTCCTGATTTCCCTCTAAAACTCTCTCAAGCGCTGTCACGAGCTTTAGCCAGAATTGAACTACAGTCATCGACTAATGTCGATAACAGTGCACGTAGATAGTTAACAACAGACCAGCAACTATGGTTAATTTCAAAGGTTTTCATTTCTTGAACATTTATTATATATGTAACGTTTCGATTTGGTAGTGATTATACATGCAGTATCAATCCTATGGGCCTGCGGGCAGTGTTTGAGCAAACTTTGTCGACTGAGAAATCTAATTGCGAACGATTTAACCCCCTTATACAACGTGCCTACATGTATAAGACTCTCATATGTTGTGAGTAGACTTGAGCTATTGAAATGAACCACCTGTCTCTATTAATGATAATGGGGTTGTTCTTAAAGGGATTTGTAAATGATTTAATGAAAATAACAATTAGAAAATAATCAATATCTGTATTTATGGATTAGGGACGGTTCAATGTCGGAGTTAAAGAGGCACGATTTAGTATCAACACATGCTTTTGCCGTAGACAAATAATCATACACACATCTGTGCACTAGATTCTAAGATGGCACGAATGCATTGCGTGTGTGGATAGTATCGCGAGCTTTAGCTAGAAGGAATTATTTGTCCATTCACGTTATGAACCAGAAGAATCTGAAACGTCATATACACATATGTGAATGGCTGCTTTTATTACAAACCTACAACTGTTCTTAATATACATATTATGTTTTCTACAAAACAATTTATCACCTTGCCTGGTTTTGAACGTCAATTTGCCTCTTGAAAACCTGAACCGAACAAGAATGACGGGAAAAGGACATCGAGTACGGTGTAATGACGTTAACATGTTAAATGGCGTTTCTACTATTTATAACCCATTGTTGTTTAAATCTGTCGATTGATCAGTGTGTACAGTGTATCAACCAATGAGTTCCAGCCAGTAGGGAATCCTGGCTACTGAAGAAGTGAATCTAGGGATCTTGTCTCCCATGACATGAAAACTGTGTCACTACGGTGTAATCATCACTTGGTGTGTAATAAAGCCACATATGTACATAGATATCTGTTAATCTCCCTCGCTTTCGGTTGGGGAAATATGTTATATCATACAACTACCCTGAGACCGATTTAACAAATAATTTCGTAACTTACATATTTTTATTTTATTAGGCATTTTATAATGCCGAGTAGTCAATTTAACAATATTCAAAATACATCACATACAGTTGTAGATACAATATATTTATTACATTATGCAGAATGAAAAAAATGTATCTTAATATTCGTTCTTTTATAAAGAGATATCATTTGCGATTTCAAAATATTCCCACCTTTGCTTTGCTGTCTCATGAATATCATATCTATACCAGTACTTCTTTAGTTACCTTCATTCCTGGTTATGAACTAAATTTTGCACAAGGGTATCATATGATTGTCTGAAGTATTCATATAATGGACAATTTAATGAAAAGATATATTCACCTCCCAAGAATCTTGACTTGAGCTAATATTTGTTGAAGAAAAATAATTCCATCCCTGGCATTTTATGATTCAGGACTAGATACGGAACACTTTCGGAGGCTACGGTCGGATATTAAAAACCTATTAATTGTTTCGATTTGCCACTTTCCGGCTGCTTGTGATATAATTTCAAACACTGTAGAAACAGTCATGTGAATTTGTAGGTTCCCCCAAAATTAAGAAACCTTTTTCTATGTTTTTTCACTTTCCAACTAAATGATAAGGTCTTCATGAAACATGACATGTTGATTTTTTCCCCATTACTAGACAGTCAGCATGTGTCCAGTCTCCTACCGCTTGGTTTGTCATGCTATGCATGATGCAACGAAACTATTTCGTGATCCTCAGATATGATACGAAGTATACTTGCCAGAGTGATCTCCCTTCTTATGTCAATATATCTAACTATTTTGTTTTTGAAATTCTTATGTCTCTAAACGAAACATTATTCATAATTTCTTAAATGAATTTGTCCTACACTTTTATAATCTGAAATTGCTCCTGTTTTCGTATTAAAATCTTCACATAGCTTAATATTGGCAGCACCCTTTTGATACTGCATTTTGAAAAAAAAGACCTGAGCTACTTGGTTGAATTATGTACAGCACTCTCAAGTACATCTTACCAGACTCAAACATTTCTTCTATTAAATCACATATTAACATAAAGCCTACATGTATACTTATGAACAGATTTTAAATATGTATTTTAATAAAAAAAAAAAAAATATGCATAGATATCGTGTGGATTAGATATTTTATATTATGAAATAAGGTACCTCTCATTCTTCCACGCAATTTTCTCATGTTTGTAGTAGATCAGCATATCTAAATTTTATGAACATATATACGATATTTGTATTTCAGATTCTATATCAATAATATTCTGGGAACCGAATGTTAGTACTTTGGTAGATTCACAAGGTACATGTACCAAACTTTCCGTAATTCCTGGATTTTTATGTCCTTATGATGGAGATCACTTTCTTCATTTCTTTCCTTAAGTCTTGTTCAGCCAGACACTTGATCACTGCGTAATTCAAGGTCTCTGTTCCACTCAAGCGTGCGTAGATAACAACAGTCTGGTGGAAGGAACCAAGTTTGCCTAACGTGTCTCAATTCCTGGCTGCAGTCAACCTCCGACATTCCCGTATCTTCTGTGTATATATAGAAAGTGTTTTTGTATTCACATTTTATGTTGATCAAATGACATGATATTTGTACAGAGTATATGCTCACTCACTCTCTCTACCCGAACTTATGTATATATTGAGATCATAATGCTGTCACATCATTTACATACGAGCAAGTGTGGTATCAATAAAATCCCACTTCTTTATTATATATTCTTGTTTTCTTTTTGTATAGTTGTATAAACCATTCTTCTCTATACTTTTATAATACAAAATATATGTTTTCCCAATAGCAGTTGTCGGTACAATTCCTCTCTGTTTGCAATGATAAATGAAAAATGTTAGTGCAAGAAATAAGTAATTGATTTTATATTTGAAGTCAATATCACAAATAACTAAGACAACAGACATAGGATGGCGAGGAATTATTACACCATGGATGTCTTCAATCAATTGAATAATATGGTACAAAAAAGACCATTACACAGCTACTTTCCCAGAGTAAGTGAAGAGTTGTTTCCCTTCCATCCTGGCAGAAAGTGCACCTTTCAGTGACACCTATTTTACACTGCATTAATTTTGTGTAAGTATATATAATTCTATGCAAAATTTTGAACTGGAAATTTCGTAAATTTGTCTCACCCGTAATACTACCGGATAAAGCATAAAACTCCATCCATTTTCGTCTGGCATATCTAAATGTTTAACTGAGCTTTAACTGGTTTAGTTTTTACTCTTTCAGGCAAACATTTATAGAAGTGTTTTGTCACTTTTTCATGTGTATTGACAAATGTAACTAGTTTAGTTTTTAGGCTCTATATTGCCAAACATAATTTCTGATAACATTTCCCAATCTCTTGGAATAGCATTCAATCTTCAATAGTATTCCACAAAACTAACACGGACATTGTATTTTAACTGGAATTCACCCAATGACACCAGCGTATTATTGACAAACAATTCACCAATGAAATAAACACCCTTGTCACACCATCTTCTGTAGAAAAAGGACTCGTCATTTACTTTAATATGCTTATTATACTAAATTGGTTGGGCAAAAATACTTGTAGGGGTTGTAGGGACTGTTATATCAATGAGGGATGCCCATATCTGTAATATCTCTTTCCGAAATGTATTTAATGATTTTGATATTGCTAGCAGACCTTTTTTTTTAACTTAAACACTTTGTCACCTCTATAAGTTTCCAAAGTATCCAATACTAAAGTCTTCCATGGTAAAAAATAGGTGGGATCTGATAATGTTTTGATCCGTGAAGTTTTTAGAGTATGGCAAAAAAATAAAATATGTGGCATTCTTAATCCACCATCAGTATAATCACCGTATAACACTGTTCGCTTGACTTTATCTAATTTTCCATTCCATAATAAATGAAAAAAATATTGCTGTAATTGTTTAAAAGCAAGTTTAGGCGTATCAGGTAGTACAGTTAAATACAACTAATATACAGTAGGTAGTGCTATCGTTTTAATCACAGTCACTTTGCCAAAATATGACAGGTGTCTAAAAGACCAGTCATTCTACAAATTTCTTACAGCCTTTACCTTTTCCAAATTAATGGTGCTCATGTATATTTTCTTTTCCAAATTTGTTGTTATACCAAGAAGTTTGAACTTTCCATTGTAATTCCAGTATAGATTTCTATCAGGCAAAATGTCCTCCCTACAATCCCTTCTTGCCCCAATCCAAATGACCTGGGTTTTTTTCAATATCAACTTTAAGTCCAGAAACTTTTGCAAAGTTGTCCAGGATTGACAACACCTCTTCAGGAGAGTTTGGATAGTCTGATAGTGTGAATGATGATGTGTCATCAGCAAATTGATTTATCAAATTTTCAGAATCATTAATTTGTATACCATTAACATCTGGATTAAATTTCACTGCCGCACTTAATAGTTCTACACATATGATAAACATGTAAGGATTTATTTGGTCTCCTTATCTAACTCCACGCTGTACATTACAAAAATCGAAACAGTGTCCATTATTTGTAACACAACAAAATATATCATTGTAAAATGTCTGGATCCACTGTATTATTGAAGGACCAAAATTCCAAATTTTAAGAGGTTCTAAAACAAAATTTGTTTCCAAAAAGTCTGTTGGATATAACTGTAGAGGCTATTTTGTAATCCACATTTAGTAATTGGTCTCCAGTTCTTTATATATACTTTGGACTTCCCTTCCCTAGGTATACAAGTTATCATGCCTAGCTTTTGTGAAATTGATAACTCAGTGTTCGAATATGATTGATTTAAGGCACGAATAATATGAACATCCATCCAAAAGAACTTATAAAACTCCACAGTGAAACCATCATTTTCCAACTCTCACATTAATGTATCATTCCTTATCTCTCACTTGTACAACCCTTTTATTCTAGACTCTAAATTCTGTTCAGTCTTGTCTCATTCTCTATTTTGATATGCAGAATATGATACAGTTTTACCCCTAATCATCAATTTTATGGTTTCCCACAGAAATGCATCATTTATTGAAAAAGTACTTAGCCTTACACATCTCAATGGCATCCCTGATACACTCCTCCACAATATAAACATATTCCGGATCATTCAAGAGGCTGTTATTGAACTTCCATGTACATTTTCCTCTAGGTTGATTGTTTAAAATAAGTCGTACAGAAGTTTTCCAAGAATGTTCTACTCTTATATCTAAATGAGTGTCTACTGAAAATGTAATATCAAACTGCTTTCTACATCTTTCAAAAATATTCCTTCTCTTAATAGGATTTGAGGATAGACCCCTACAGTTAATACTACCAATGGTTAGCCCGTCACCCAGTTTTCTTTCAAACTTTGTCATACCAGTGTTGTTTTTTTTATACTTATACTATGGAAATGCTACATACATACATTCCAAAGAGTTAGAATGAGTAGCATACAAATACACATATATGTGATTTATTTTAAATGTTTTGAAATTCCATCCCAAAAGCCCTAGACTACAATACAAATTCAGTGTAGGTAAGTACCTATATGTCATCCCTACCCCAACCTCCCAATACATTCAAGGCTATCCCTAGAATGCTTCCAAGTGAGTATTCCGTCTTTGCGTATTGCAGAGTTATCTTCTCTTGGGAGCAGGTATTGATTATTACGTCACTTGTTTGAGAGGGTAACGTCATCAATTTTTGAGAAAACGACGTAATTTTCTCGCTCAAACCAATGACGTAAGAATCAATCCGAAGAGAAGATAACTCTGCAATACGCAAAGACGGAATATACAATTGAAGGTTATTCTCTTTTACCTGTCGTGGCTCTCATTCTATCTCAATGTAATTAGATAACTTATAGAGTTGTCTTTATCATACTTGTTTTACCACGGTGAAATTAAACTACAGGTAAAGTTTAAAATGACAGTTATAATCAATCAAACACCCCTAGATCAACTTTGTTTAGTAAATTCCTTTGTCTACAATTCTTTGTATTGCAAAACACAAAACATTGCAGAATATCTCGTTCCCATAAATGAAATACAAAATCTGCCCCTTCAACATTTTCAGGGTCTTTAATTCTAATACCAACTAGTCAGTTTTCTGTTCCATTTGTTTACTGATCAAGTGACCATTTTTGAAACCACTTTAAGCATTGAACTAGGCCTACCTCATACTTACTAATACTACAGTATTAAGTTCTCCATTCTGATAAACCTAGTGAATACAATGAACAATTACCATTATTCTTTCAATATACAAGTCTGTGCAATGATGAAGTTTTTAACAATTAACCTCCAGCAACCCAGTTGATATGTATACACGTTTATACATTAAGAGGGTAATACACAAAAAAATCTTCCTTTATATTAATATCTCCCTGGTCGTGGGGATCAAAAAATATAAATGCTACTTAGTCAGACAAAAAGCTGTTTATGTCAGAATGTCTACAACGTTTTGTATATGTACATGTATCAAATGAATTTGAGTATGATTTATTGCAGGCACTAATTATTAATCCAACTGATTGTGTGGCTTACTGACTTTCAGATCTGTTACATAAATCTGTCACTTTATTTTCATTGATAGTTATAGTAACTACATTTTTTTACAGATATCCCAGTCTACAATGTTACCCTTAACATATGGTATATGATGGTATACTGATCATCGAGGAGGGGATATAACCGCTAAAGATGTATGGCCCTTATCCTAAGGTTAATCTAACCAGGTGTATTACCGGTACCTCTCGAAATTAGAACTATTTATTTAATACCAAACCAAACCCAATGGTGGTCTCATTTAACACGAGTTTGTTTAGTATTATCTCTCATCCTTATATAGTTTGTTGAAATTAAATTTCTTATCAAACCTTGATACGATGTGGTTATATGTCAAGTCAAGTATTAAATGTTTTGCTTTATATATATAGAAAGTTGTTAATGCATACTTGACTCCTTGCTTACATGTATGTTTCCATCATAGGAATCAAATTCTACTGAGCTGTCGTCTTGCGCATTCCGCAAAATCGAGAAAATAATTATTCTCTTTTAATTGGATTTTTTTGCATGTTTCTTACGTGTAATTCTCAAACTCCTCATTAAATCCATAAAATAGTTCTTTTCTGTGATTTTCGCTCTAATATCCTGACTTTTGTTCTTAGTTCTTTATTTTCAAATTTGAAATTATTCATTTTTCTCTCTAAAAGACTCCCCTGCTTTACATTTCATTTCCATTTTTCGACTCTGCTTGTGGTTTAGGAATTCTTCGGAACACCGGTTTATTTTTTGTGAGATATGCATACTTTCCTACATTCGGAAGTTGACACTGTGATTAATGCCACATGTGGTAGTTAATACATTTACCGTTCTGGGGAACATTCTCTCTAGGGTTTCATAGTGTCTGTCCTAGTGTTCTGATGTTTGTATTACTTCCTATTATTTTAACTCGATACTGATATAAGTTTTGTTCTGGTATGTTGCATCTTTTTGTAATTTATCTGAAAGGACAAGCTCTTTTAGATCATTTATGTCAGTCTCTACTGCGTTTTGACAAGTCTGCATCTTATACAAAATGTATTAAGTTTTGTTTACGCCATTGATAATTATAAGGCAACATTATTGTATTAATTATGTTTGACATTTTATGGATAGCATAAATAGCATAAGTCATACTTGTTAGGCAACAACATACTAAATCATAGTTTTAAGCTATCATAAAGATGTGTATGATTTCTATTGAAATAAAACAAAAAATGCGTCCCAAGCCACGTAGTTTACGTAATTTAAATAACAGAAAGTATAACAATGCAAATATTCTACCCTCATGATATCGTGTGGAACAACATTTTCTCTGATTTCCTCGGCAAAGCCTCGGGTTTAACCAAATTTGAAAACCCCTCGGGTGGAATTTCCCTATCCAACACCCCTGGACATGAAAGAGTCTTATGTTCTCTCCCTTGAGGAGGGGTGGGGTATAGTAAGGTTGATTTTAATCCAAGAGATTAAATTTTGAAAAACACGACACGGACGTAATGTCTTTTACACATATTGTGAAGTACATGACAGTATGCTATTATGTATGTTAGAGTTATCTCGCTTGACACAGGCTTTAGAAACATTCGCATAGCCTTTAGTAAAATCTTGTCAAGTCCTTGATTTTCACTTTGAGATATATCGACGAGGTGTTGTTTTTAAATAGCAAGAATGTTTTTGACCACGCAGATCATCAATATCTTCCTGAACTTGAAATCGTGAACACTACGTAGACTCATTGACATCAGCCGCCTACCTCGACATTTATTTCAACACGAATAGGTACGCATCGCGATTACGATTTTGATCCATTCCGATACATTTTCCTTCCTTGACAAAAACATCCTTATTTTCCCAGCCACGGTTTTGCATGCTGTTATTTTTTTAGCTGATAACAGCCTTACTTCAAATATCACGATTGTCTTGATTACAACTCGATGTTTTATGGTCGTTCTCGTGGTCTCATTGGGAAAGACACCTTTTCCTTGTGTGCTATGAGTATAGACGTTTCTGTTCATACTCATTAGTGTGCGGTATGGTCTTATTGTCACTAAAATTACTCTCACGTTGAGTAAGTGACCTTATATGGATTTAATCAAAAAGTACATTGCGGTTTTTTCTATGAAGCATATGACGTCCTTCCTGAATACTTCGGTAGGCTTCACTCCAAAACACAAAGATAAACTAGTCAACTAGTCAACCGGTCATATTCAGTCATGTCGACATCTTTATCTACAACGAGGATTTTATTTTTTTATTTGAAAGGATCCCTGCTTGATAGCTTTTTACTTTATAACAAAGATTTTGTCAACATGGAAAAAGTCCAAGGCACTGCTCGTTTTATTCTAACTATGTAAATGAATGGTATTTGGTTAAAATAGACATGGGACATGTCCATTTCTGTCAACCTAACACCAGCGACCTGACAGTGTACAAAAAAACTATTATCAAGCTTGCTCCTGGATCATACACTTTGTAATTTAACAAATGCTACGCTCTGAACTACAAATTCTGTATAAAACCATCTACTCCTTGTACTACAAACTCCATAATAAAACATTCTACACTCTGAACAACGTGCTCCATAATAGATACATATTTTTTTCTGAACCGCAACATCTATGATACAACATGTGCACTCTGAACCACAACGTTTAAAAAATCTGCCCTCATTACCACATACTCTATAATAAAAAAATCAACTCTCTGAACTACAGATATTTACATGTATAACATCTCCAACGTTGTAACTATATACCGTGCCGCAGTTCGTCTGGTAGGCACATTACTTAGAAAGTTCGTATAGGAGGTTCGTCTGATAGAACACTGAAAGCCGTCCACTCCCGTGGGTATATTAGTTTCTAACATTATAGTTTACCACTACCAAAGCCCTGTGTATGAGTCTCCAGCACTCCTTAACGATTATATGTCATTATGGTAATGCCTTAATACATCTTGGGATTCTTATTTGTGTTTCTGTTGTTGTTTGACACTTCCTGATAATTACGTCGAAGGAATGCATTATTGTGCAAACCGTCTCTAGAGACAGGAAGCAGGAATGATCTAACACCGGTTCTGCGCAGTAGACGTTGGCAGCACGGACCGCTTAACACGCGCGCTGACATGTTATTGATATTTATTGAATCTTTGTATAAAAATCACATTTATTCATGCGGGCGTTATGTATTATGCAATTCGTTACATTCCATTGAATAAATAAGAAAGAGAAAGTGCAAACGTAACAAAACAATTCATAATGAATATGAAAACAAATATTCTAGAATGTTTTGAATGGAAAACGTGTCTGACAATAGTTTAAATCAATGAGCGATAAAACACATAGAAATATAGCTAAGTACTAATTGTGATTAGTCATGTATCCTGTGTTATTGAATCGTTCCATTGGTTGACTTAAGGCTTACTACATCGAATATAAACAAGACGACACAAGACGAAAAAATGAATGAACTTATCTAAACCACCTGATATCAACATGCTGAAGTAATAGCAGATTTATTCATAACGGACTTCATAATTTACAGTGAGGTCACATAGTGTCTCATGGTTGAAAATGGAAAAATGAAGGTTACAAGAGAGACACTTAAGAATTGAAAATGAAGAAAGGAGAAAAAAAGTCTTAATAAGGCAGTATATCAACTGATCTCGTCTGTGTCACTAAACCACGACACTAAGGAATTCCCTTAACTATGCAATAGGTTCAAAATCAATCGTCTAATAGGATAATGCAATGCAATAATAACCGGTATAAACTACATATGGTCTTTCGATCAATATTTTACCAGCGCTACTTCTGTCATCAGAACAGTAATGATACTATTGACAAGTTATTATACAATTTTTGTAAGATTAATGGATCTGCGACATCAATCTTGTACAAACTTACAAGTAAAGTACATAGTGTATCTAGATATGAATTACTTCCAGAATCATCGTTACACACATGACTTAACACTCAGCTGCTAACTGTAGCACGTGTTTCGTGAATCGCCTACGCTGTTTGTAATGCGTTTACACTGCAGCATTTTCGTTACGTAACTGTCATGCTTATAATTATAACATAACCCATTATGACTTCACAAAAACAACACAATGACGTCACGAATTCCTGGTAAAGGTTATATTGGTGGCGTGTTTCTAAGATTTCCAAGTTGAAATAACCACAAATTTGCAACTATGCATGTTTTGTAAAGACTACGATGAACAGGATATAGTCTCAAGCACACATTTCATCTGAATTTTACTGAACGGTGTTAGGACCACGGCAATATTGCCTGTAATTTAAACCGATCGGAGAGATTTTTCGTCGCTATAGCCTGCGCCGTCATTGCTATGCTGATGACACACACATTTACATGGTCATCAAACCACAGGACAGTTTGAATACAATTTCAGAAAATCTGGAAGCTTGTCTGACAGATATCAGTGCCTGGATGAACGCCAACATGCTACAGCTTAATCAGGAAAAGACGGAACTAATCGTCTTTTCGCGAAAGTGTCAGCATACAATTGCTCTCCAGATCAAGGTCGGTGCCAGAACTATTGAGACTGTCCCAGCTGTTAAAAACCTAGGGGTATATTTTGATAGTTCACTAAACATGGAGAAACAAGTGAACGCTATTGCCAAATCTTGTTACATGTACTACCAAATCAGGAACATCGGCTGTATCTGGCAGTTTATAACTGCAGATGCATACAAGATTTTGGTGCATTCACTTGTTACCTCTCGGTTGGATTGTGGTAACGCCCTGCTCTGTGGTATATCTGACAAACTAACTAGTCGTCTGCAGAGGGTCCAGAACACTGCAGCACGGCTGGTTACTCGTACTCGAAAGAGAGAGCACATCACACCTGTGCTATATGAATTTTACTGGTAACCTGTACGATACAGGGCGCAGTACAAAGTTTTGGTGTACACATACAATGTACAAGGCACTGAATAGAACAGCTCCCCAGTACCTACATGAGCTTGTTACCCTGTATCAGCCGCCACGATCACTGCGGTCGGAGTCAGAATCATTGTTGTGTGTCCCAAAATCTCGTACTGCGACCTATGGAAACCGTTTTGTGCTTTGTGAGGGTTTCGGCCACGTTGTGGAATAGCTTACCATCTGTTATTAGAAAGTCAAATACTCTTGCCAAATTCAAGAAGGACATCAAAACTCACCTCTTCACGTCTGCATTTCAGGCTCATTACAAAGACGTCATGTAAATACCGACCTTTATTTATTCATTTATGTGCACATATCACAACAGTCCAATTGATACTTTCGGGATCACACAAACACGCGGTTGTTCAAACGTCGCTAGAACACACTTTTGAAAATGGTTTGTATGCAATTTTTAGAATACACAGTCTGCTTACTATTTCTAGTATTTGGATGGCTATTTTAGATTTTTATTTTGGTTTCGTTTAATTTTCATTAAAATAATCCCGCGTAAAACCAAAGGGTTTTGGCTTATGATAATTCTATTTAATGAGCATTGATACTCCCTTTTACTCAGTCTTTAATTAAATGAGTTGACAGACCATAGGCTCATGCTTCAGTGCCCTCATAACAAATGTTTTTCTACATCATTAAAATCATTCGAGAAGAAAAGATTGACTTGTAATTCTTTAACCGATAAACGTTAACGATAAAAATGATAAATACAATGAAACATGTTATGTGACTTATACACTTGTTTGTTCTCTTCTGTCGTGTTTTTCCCGGCGTGTGTGGTCCAAGTCGACGTGGTTAATTTTATAATAATAATACACCTTACTCATATTGCCTTCAACTTTAAACGAAAAGACATTTTTTCCATTTCCATTCAAAATAAACATGTAACATTTCAAAATAAGCGTTTTATCTACAATTATCTGTGATGTTATCGAAGTCGTAAACAAAGCCAGAGGTGTCTGAACTGACAAACATAAAACGAGACACTTCTTTAGAAATGGGTGACAAACATACTAATAGAAGTTGAGAGTCAGCGTTTACTCTTCTGGATCCCCATTTCAACTTTTTGCTGGGATTCGTGATATCCTTCTGTTTTCTTTTGCGTTCTTTCTTTTCCGTTGTTGTCTTTTCGTATCGTTATTGTTTTAATGTTCGAGACTATGGTGTGTGTATATTTTTATTCAATATTTTCTTAATAATGAATTGAATTTTAATGTTTAACAAAAAAGTTGAGGGTGCACTTCATGACAAAAGCAAGATATTCCATTTAAGCCGTAAATATCAAAATATTTCATAAACCAATATTGCGAAAGTTGTGATTAGGGTCCACTTGTTCAGCGAGCGGAAATCGATATACGAGATATTCGCAAGGTTTATACAGTATTTTGCATATCTTTGTTTTCATCATTTGATAATATACATGAATTTACTTCTATCTTGGCCTATACAAACGTATTATCTCAAAGTTTTAAGTAGAGGGTTTTGCCTTTTATAATGTAACAGTGTGACACCGACAGATGATTTGCAATATACAATGTAAAAGTGTGATAACTGACAGATGGCTTGCTTTTAACAATGTACAATTGTGACAACTGACAGAGGGTTTGCTTTTAACAATGTACAAGTGAGACAGCTGACAGAATGTTTGGTCAATAACATTTAAAGGTGTGACTAACGGAGAATTTGTAATATACAGTGTAAAAGAGTGACAACTAACAGGGTTTGTAATATACAGTGTAAAAGAGTGACAACTAACAGGGTTTGCAATATACAGTGTAAAAGAGTGACAACTAACAGGGTTTGCAATATACAGTGTAAAAGAGTGACAACTAACAGGGTTTGCAATATACAGTGTAAAATGTGTGACAATTAACAGAGGGTTTGCAATATACAGTGTAAAAGTATGACAATTGACAGAGGGTTTGCAATATACAGTGTAAAAGTATGACAACTTACAGAGGGTTTGCAATATACAGTGTAAGATGTGTGACAATTAACAGAGGGTTTGCAATATACAGTGTAAAAGTGTGAAAAAAGACAGGGTTTGCAATATACAGTGTAAAAGTATGACAACTAACAGTTGGTTTGTAATATACAGCGTAAAAGTGTGACAACTGACAGACGGTTTGCATTAAGACACATTTAGGGAAAGGGTAAGTGATTTACTAGCATAAAGTATCCTCTAAACCTTTATCCCACGAATATTACTTTATATATTAAAGAAAATCATGATTCACATGTGTGTCCCTCAAAACCTGTCTTCGAACAAAACGTGAACTTAAGATAATGTATATAATAACTATTTGTAGTTTATTGGTTAAGATACGATGCATCGAGGCACGTCATTGGGTGATTATCAATCAGCAGGCTGATGGTTATTTCTAGTCGCAGTATAAGCAATTTAGCGAGAGGCTTTAATCCTACTGAATTGCTGTAACCGATATAGGCTTGCCTCAACTCACTGCAATGACATTATACACATAAAAAGCCCTAAGGGCAATCGGAAAAGCTAGCAAATTGTCAAATCAATGTGGATTTAATATCTGAAAATTGTCCTATCCTTACTTTAAATGCTTTCGAATATTTTTGCGCCAAGTGGTCTTACTTCAGCTTTTAGTTTCTGGAACTAAATTAGCCAATTTCCGGAGATGGGTGTATCCCGGCCTGAAGGAACATGTATGTTTGTAATAGACGTATATTGTTCAATCGTTTGGAATTAGTAGTTCTCTACTTAATTTGACGTTACGTAACAGGATCTGCAGATACCTTATCAAAAGTGACATTGCACGGCGACAAATTATCCGTACTTTAGAAGATAGTTCTCTTCCTTTTCGAATAAGGAAAATTCTTTTGACAATGTAATGAATAACTTGCCTTTTATGAGGATTGGTTTATGTTATTGATCTCACAGTGTACCCTGCTGTAGCTGGTGTGTATGTAGTGTGCCAGTGTACATCACAGCTCTGCAGTCACATGTCTGATTTAGTGTATTCAAACAAGGTTGGATCCGTTCAATGCCATAATCCATTGACAGTTGAGACTAATACTGCAGGAAAACAGTAAATTTTCAATCTGAACACATTAAGGACGAACATATGCAAATATATTCTTTAAACATAATTCACTGGTAAAAACTACTTTAAATGGTTCAATTTATTACAGACTTAAAATGTTTTCCAGTTAAGTAAAGAAACAATATGTAAAAAATTAGTTCTTTTGAATCTGAACAACAGAATTTGTGTCCATTGCATGCTCAAAGTATACTGAAACGACATGTCTTATGGGAAATATCGACTAGATCATCACCATGTTAGAATCTAACGGACTGAGTTATTTCCTGGACATGGAACGTTTCAAACAAATGACATGATGGCATGGTACACATACATTTTACATAATAATATACTTGTAGTTGTCTGACACGGGATAGCTGAGTAATGCTGGAGAGTGATTTATAGTGAGAAACCTAATGATTTCTGGCAGGTCAGACAGTCTCACCTGTCCTCACCTGTCCTGATCACCTCGCGATGATCACCTGCCTTACCAGATCAGAAGCTCATCTGTACTCTCCACAATTCGTATTTTCTGTTCGCTGATACAGGAAAGAACTTTGGAATCACCATTAAACAACCTCTAGTATAAACCTTGAATTCAAAAGGGTTTCATGAAAAACGAGGACAATTCTCCCTTTAATTAACATTAAAAAAGGGAATTTTGAAGGAAAATAAATATCAAGCTCTTGTCGATAAAATTATTAAAATATCAGAAAGAAAAAAAAGTCATCGGCGGTGGTAAAGAATCACCACAGGACATTGTAATATTGAGGATGCGCTCTCGTATTTTTATGAAATATTTCACTGATGCAAATATGATGCGTTATGTTTTTTCACCATTTAAGTAATTCTTTAACAATACAAATCAGCTTCACACATAACTAAAGTTTTAAAGCATTTAGTCGTGACGCTATCACCTGTCGTATTATGTTTCGTATTATTTATACGGCTCGTTTGAATTACGGAAAAAAGTAAAATGTGTGGTTGTGATTATCTGCGTTAATTCTACATGACGACGCAAGGTAAATTCTGAGGATCCTCGAATTTTAAAAACAGACTCGACATATACCACCCTAAAAGATATAACACTAGCTAGCCTATAGCTACAGCCTGTTGGGATATGATTATGTAGGACATTCAAATACAATGACATTGCTCTAGAATAACATAGGGTGTGTTTGCTGTAAATCAATTTGTCATACATCATTAAAATATACATGTCAATAAAATTAATGCTTGAATACCTAGAGTCAAAGAGCCTCCATCTTTAACATGCGTTTATAAATGACTAGAGGGGTTCTTGCATATAGTGTTTCCTGTGTCTTCTATAACGCTGCGACATTCGGGCAGTAATCATATCACTTGTCTCAACAAATGTTTCGGAATAAATCACATGTAACAAAATACAAAAGATGTCTGTACAATTACATACTCCACAAGTCACGTGAGATATCAGTGACCACAATGATAAGTACATACACAGCTATTTGAAATAGCGGGTTGAAAATGTGTGCATTCTTATTTTGCGGATGGGTTTCCTCCAACACTAGGCTCGTGTATTCACTCAGGAGCCGATAGCTGGGGAGGAAGTGCTCCAGTATGGAAAATACAGTATTTAAGTCAGCTATAACACAGATGTTACCGCGGTATACAGTCTAACATTGTACATCTGGGACTGACATAAGGCCCTATCGTCACTATTAGTAATAACAACTTATGATATCGTCTTAATTATTATATATGAATCTATAAAGTCAGAAATATCGACTAGTAATAAATATGATAAAACCTGAAGCGCAATCAGCTGGATAAAAGTACAATAGAACATACGACATCAATATGTCGTTTTAAATACATTGTCATGGAAACGAATTTACAGGAAATTTTACTCTAAGGTTTTCTTTCACGATCGATTCAGAACGAACCTATATTTTGGACGATTTACCGATTTCCAGTTGGCCTTGGAGTGAGATACTGATGTACATGTTTTACGGTCAATGGTCAGGTTGTCTAGTGATTTGTCTAAATGTCACGTGAGCGTAATGCGGTCTTACAATAGCACTGGATTTATTCCAATGGTGTAAACCATATCTTAAGTGCTGTGTTATATACCCATACACCTCTATGTGATCATCCACATGGTAGATGTGTGGTTTGTCACGTGCACGTATTATCCATGCCTCCAGTATTTAGTCAAATATGTCAACAAAGGATCCCGTTTGATTTCGTTTCTTGACTTTAAGAGTTATGATCGAAAACTACAACCGATTTTCTGTATTATGTTATCATCTTACTCAAAATGGCGAATCATCATGGAAAGAAACTTCTATTTATTTCCTATCATTTATAAAAACTAGAATTAATTTCTTTCTCGCTGCACGTATTTATCCTGACGTCACGCATTTCTTTTTACTTATTTTACTGGTCCTATAAGAGAGGGTATTTGTGCAAATAATATAAAATATGTTTGTATTTTCCTGATACGACACAGGGGAGTATGATAAGATAATGTCAGAGGTTGACAATTCTTTCAGCTGAGAAACCAAATAAACTGAAATAGACAGTAAAATTACTGTACTTGATGTAATAGAAGCACTAGACAAAATTTACCAGACATACACATACTATACACAAGTTATTAGACATTTAAATACTAGACACAAGTTCCCAGACATACACATACTATACACAAGTTATTAGATATTTAAATACTAGACACAAGTTCCCAGACATACACATACTAGACACAAGTTAACAGACATACAAATACTATACACAATTTACCAGACAAATATATACTATACACAAGTTACCAGACATACACATACTAGACACAAGTTACCAGTCATACACATACTATACACAAGTTATCAGACATACACATACTATACACAAGTTAACAGACAGTTAAATACTAGACACAAATTATCAGACCTATATCTACTATACACAAGTTTCCAGACATACACATACAAGACACAAGTTATCAGACCCATATATACTATACACACGTTACCAGACATACATATACTAGACACAAGTTATCAGACATACACATACTATACACAAGTTACCAGACATACATGTATACATACTATACACAAGTTGTCAGACATGTACATACTAGACAAAAGTTACCGGACATATACATACTATACACAAGTTATAAGACATATACATACTATACACAAGTTATAGGACATATACATACTATACACAAGTTATAAGACATACACATACTATACACAAGTTATAAGGCATATACATACTATACACAAGTTATAAGACATATACATACTATACGCAAGTTATAAGACATATACATACTATACACAAGTTATAGGACATATACATACTATACACAAGTTATAAGACATATACATACTATACACCAGTTGTCAGACATATACATACAAGACAAAAGTTACCAGACATATACATACTATACACAAGTTATCAGATATATACATAATATACACAAGTTATAAGACATATACATACTATACGCAAGTTATAAGACATATACATACTATACACAAGTTACCAGACATATACATACTATACACAAGTTGTCAGACATATACATACTAGACAAAAGTTACCAGACATACACATACTATACACATGTTAACAGACATATAAATACTATACACAAGTTATCAGACCCATATATACTATACACAAGTTACCAGACATACACATATTAGACACGAGTTATCAGACATACACATACTATACACAAGTTAACAGACATATACATACTATACACAAGTTACCATACATATACATACTATACACATGTTATCAGACATACACATACTATACACAAATTATCAGACATACACATACTATACAAAAGTTAACAGACATATACATACTATACACAAGTTAACAGACATATAAATACTATACACAAGTTACCAGACATACACATACTAGACACAAGTTATAAGACATATACATACAATACACAAGTTGTAAGACATATACATACTATACACAAGTTACCAGACATACACATACTATACACAAGTTACCAGACATATAAATACTAGACATAAGTTACCAGACATACACATGCTATACACAAGTTACCAGACATATACATACTAAACACAAGTTAACAGACATATACATACTAAACACAAGTTACCAGACACATACTATACACAAGTTAACAGACATATACATACTATACACAAGTTAACAGACAAATACATACTAAACACAAGTTAACAGACATATACATACTATACACAAGTTAACAGACATACACATATTATACACAAGTTAACAGACACATACATACTATACACAAGTTAACAGACAAATACATACTATACACAAGTTGTCAGACATGTACATACTAGACAAAAGTTACCAGACATATACATACTATACACAAGTTATTAGACATATACATACTATACACAAGTTATAAGACATATACATACTATACACAAGTTACCAGACACATAATATACACAAGTTAACAGACATATACATACTATACACAAGTTAACAGACAAATACATACTAAACACAAGTTAACAGACATATACATACTAGACAAAAGTTACCAGACATACACATACTATACACAAGTTACCAGACATATACATACTAAACACAAGTTAACAGACATATACATACTAAACACAAGTTATAAGACACATACATACTATACACAAGTTATAAGACATATACATACTATACACAAGTTATTAGACATATACATACTATACACAAGTTATCAGACATACACATACTATACACAAGTTACCAGACATATACATACTATACACAAGTTGTCAGACATGTACATACTAGACAAAAGTTACCAGACACATACATACTATACTCAAGTTATAAGACAAATACATACTATATACAAGTTATCAGACATATACATACTATACACAAGTTATCAGACATATACATACTATACACAAGTTATAAGACATATACATACTATACACAAGTTATCAGACATACACATACTATACACAAGTTACCAGACATATACATACTATACACAAGTTGTCAGACATGTACATACTAGACAAAAGTTACCAGACACATACATACTATACTCAAGTTATAAGACAAATACATACTATATACAAGTTATCAGACATATACATACTATACACAAGTTATCAGACATATACATACTATACACAAGTTATAAGACATATACATACTATACACAAGTTATCAGACATACACATACTATACACAAGTTACCAGACATATACATACTATACACAAGTTGTCAGACATGTACATACTAGACAAAAGTTACCAGACACATACATACTATACTCAAGTTATAAGACAAATACATACTATATACAAGTTATCAGACATATACATACTATACACAAGTTATCAGACATATACATACTATACACAAGTTATAAGACATATACATACTATACACAAGTTATCAGACATACACATACTATACACAAGTTACCAGACATATACATACTATACACAAGTTGTCAGACATGTACATACTAGACAAAAGTTACCAGACACATACATACTATACACAAGTTATAAGACAAATACATACTATACACAAGTTATCAGACATATACATACTATACACAAGTTATCAGACATATACATACTATAACAAGCTATAAGACATATACATACTATACACAAGTTATAAGACATATACATACTATACACAAGTTGTAAGACATATACATACTAGACCCAAGTTATTAGACACATAAATACTTAGACACAAGTGACTAGACATACATGTACAAATACCTAGACACAAGTTACTAGACACAAATATGATAGACACTAACTGCAAGACACAAAACGTAAACAAAAACTGCAGACATAAAATACTGGACATGAGATTCAAGACTAACATTCCTTTTTGTATTCGACAGTTCACGATCGGTACAACAAAGGGAAAGTATATTTCATATACAAATCTTGTACATTAATTTATATTTTAATGTCTCGATTCTTTGTTAAGTATACCTAGGTCGGTCGGTTAAACTAACAAACCGGACACCATCAAGAAACAGCACCGTACCAGATACACATCTTCGGCCCTGGCGAGGATAATGTTTTCTTTTCATCCAAACATAAATTTGCCTCAAGGGTGAGAGAAGATAATAACATTTGTTTGTTAACGTAACTTACCTGTAGACATATATCTGAAAATAGCGTGTAAACAGGGAGTGATTTCGTTATGTGTTTCTAAAATAAATAACTATAAGCAATACCACAAATATGTGTTTATCTGACGTCTCTGATAACACGAACGCATTGTGCCTACATATACTCTTTGCTTGACAAAGGAAACAGATGTTTAAGAAAGCTCGAAAAATAGTGTTCAAGTCATGTTTTTGTTCAAAACAAACCTTTTTATTGCATTTTTCACAAGGGTTTAAGCACAGGTTAAATACATCTATGCGCGCAATAATCATCGAGTGCAATTTTAGATGTCAGATGAACACATATGCGTGGTATTGCTTTTATTACATACCTAAAATTGTTCTTTAAATTTAAATTATATTTGCTGCCAGACAATACTTATCATTATCCTGGAAATGTTCAGTTTGCTTCTTTAACCGAACAATAATGGTAGACAAAACGACATAGAGAGTGGAATAATGACATCACGTCGCTACATGTATCTCTACAGCGTAAAGGGAATGTTCGAAACCCATTTTTGTTTCAATTCGTTGATTCCATCAGTGTAGAAAACCGATATGTTCTACCCAAAAAGAGGTTCTGGCTACAGGAGTTATACAAGATCTTGCTTAATAACAGTGTGAAATACGGAACCTTGTATTACAGGGCCTGAAAACTTGAAACCATTGTATAATGCCATGTGATTGAAGGATTAGGACACAGGGTAAAGTAGATAACCAGACGTATGAATGGCTGAAATATACATGTATGAGATGGAAATAATAGCAACATGTGTTCGGAATATATACATGTAGTAACAGATAGGGCAAACATAGATATCAAATAATACAGGACCTTAACTCTATAAATATTTGGACATGAGATGTTTAACGTGACACTCTGCATTCCCAAGACGCGTAGGCATGAATATAAAATTTCACGAACGCTAAGTAGCAGAGTAGTTATGCTAAACAAACATTGGAATCAGATAATTATAAGGGCCAACACCCTGTATATGGAAAACCACGAAGCCCAGTTTCAGCATGCAACACTCTGCCCTCCAAAGATACATTGTACATGTACGTAAGTATCGCATATTTAATAAACGTAGGCGAAAAGGGCAAAGAAGTTATGTTCCAGTCAACCATCGGTATCAAAATGTATCAAAGGTATCAACTCTGAATATAATGGCGGCTTGTACAACAATTTTAGTACGCGACACTCCGCCATCCCAAAATATTTGATACGTTTAACAGCTTTTATGAAAATACGTTTAACAGCTTTTATGAAAATACGTTTAACAGCTTAGGAATCCATGCTCCGATTTTTTTTCCGGAATTACAGTTAACACTAACGCTACTTTTCTGTAAAAAGAAATTAGGATGTGACACGATTTTAATTCGGAGCTTTCCCTCATTACAAGATACGTTAAGAAGGTTCGGTGATCATAGGTCAAGTAACAAGGAAGTTATGCCCCGGACAAAATATTGCTAAGGCCCAACCAGCCAAATTGCAAGCCAAATTATTGACGTATAAAAATTGCAAAGCATTAAACACAAGCCGACCAATTTTGTGACACAATTCATGAACTTCCGTGAAGTATCTGATACGACATAATGCTTATAGCTATTTTTTTTTACAAAATAAATACCGTTTATATCGTGAAGCTGAGCATTGATCAATTGTCCGATTTTATTTTATATATTTGTTAATATATCTGATGATAATGATGAAACAGGAAGATAAAGTATTATATTAAGATAGGTGCCACATTTAGTTCGGAGAGTGTCGTTCATTTTTGCCGTATTACATCATATAATAGTCCATTGAGATAACAAAACGTATGACTACATTTTAACATTGATAGCCACAAGGTCAGATACAATGTACCTAGTCAGCAAAATCGTAATCTGTGTAAGGTATCACGCACGGTGTGACGATGGCATTAGCCTTCACTGATAATACTTCAGTATAGTTATAGTTAGACTGAACCTGTGGATCTACATGGAACAGTGTATTTTTTTTATTTTTTAGCTGAGGAGATGGAGTTTGAAAACGTACATGTTTATGTATAGAAAGTAAAAGGTGATATTACGTATTTTCAAACTGATGAATCTTATTGAAAATTTCGGTTGAGTTTACATTGTATATTCAACTGCAAAATGTCTTAAACCCCCCGTGAAACCTATTTAGCAGTAAAAGTAATAAAATGCCCCAAACCCCCCGTGAAACCTAGTTAGCAGTAAAAGTAATAAAATGTCTTAAACCCCCCGTGAAACCTATTTAGCAATAAAAGTAATAAAATGTTTTAACCCCCCCCCCCGTGAAACCTATTTAGCAGTAAAACTAATAAAAGTATAGTTTATTACTTATGTCTTTAAATTTAATCGAGCAAGAATGTGAATCTTCTAAAGTAGTTATGATTTTTTTTATATATTTTTTTTGTAAAATATACGTACAATGATAAATTATGCAAGCAATTAGGAATAAGTACATACAAATGTCAGTTTTTATTAAAATTGTATTTAATTAATTGGTTATTTCTCACGAAGCTATGCATTCCCTTGTTTATTACAACATAACGCAAGTATGTGTATAACCTGTACGTATACACAGGTGCGACGACAGGTCAGGATACGTACATCAGTAATGCATCATACAGGTAATCAGAACATACACAGGTAAATATTTACCTGGAATTCCTACATATCTAGGCTGTGGTAATACCTATAACACAATTTCCGCTAATAGTATTTGATCAACTAACACACATATGATCACAATGTAGAACAAATGGATTATGTGTTAGCGAATTGTAAATGAGAAATGACGAATACAATTCAAAGTTGACATTTTATATAGAATGTATAATCAAAATATGTCTGGTGTCGTTGAGAAATAAGATAGGACACTCATGCACACACATATACAATATATTACAGTGTCAACATACAAGGATAAAATTGGAAGTGGAATTTGATACAAATCACAACACGATTAAGCCAGAACAAGAAAAGACTAAAGCAAAGGAAGTCATCCTTCTTTCTCCCCTAAACATCCAAAATATGTAGGTCGCCTACGTTCTGAGAAACAGTAAACAGGCATTGAATCATAGCAAATACCAATGCCATGATGACGCACGTCTTCACTTTATAGAAACCCCTGTTTATCACTGTTCAACGTTATCCTAAAAACTGATATTGAAACTAAATGTGGCTCAACAGCGGTTGTAATTTTAATCTCGAAATGGCATTAGCTTAAAAAAAGTGATTAAAATAATGTTTAAACTGTGAAAACGTAACCCCACTTCCTAGTGAGCGTTACAGTATACTATCATACCAGATGCTTGATAAGGTAGCATGACTGAATGATGTAATGACTGGCTATATTGAATAAGGTTAAACTATATAGTCACACCTGAATCAATTAGGTCATTGTCATGTTAGATTGTTGGTGATCTCATACAAAGTTCAGTGTTTTATACGAAAACTTACATGCATTCGTGCCCTATGTTAAGAAGTAAACAAATATTTTAAAAGTCGTACGAACGAGATAAACAATCGTACGTACGAGTTACGACTTTTTAACTCGTACCCTTTTTATCACGGTCAACTAGAAAGGGACGGTTATGTTTTCACAGTTAAACAATCTTAAATCACATCTTTTAAGCTATGATTTTTGTTCCTAAAAGTGGAACGAATAAGCTCTCTTAGTTTTACGCAAGTCTTACGATTCAAATATAAACACACATAAAACAATAAAAAAAACATTACAATTTTACATCTTTATATTCTCTTTCCAAATGAAAAAAAGCTGTCAATCTTAACGGCACTGTAACAGTTTACCTGTTTCATGTTTTTGTATGTAAACCTGTTTGCTATTTTACTAGATCACTTGAGTGTCATATTAGATTCAAATTGTACGGTTTACGTATTATATACATTTCTGAATCCTAAATGACCATTGGTCAGATTGATAGACATCAGCTGTGCCGTAAGTACATGTAGTAGTTGACCGTACTGCATCTATCTATAACTGAGAGGACATTTTGGAAATATCGGGGTGTTAGGGTAAATGATAGGATTGGTTCGGGTTTTTCTCATCGGTTATATCATATATCCCGTGTAATTTTAAGGTGACATCGATTCCAGCAGAACTAGTCAGCATGATGTTCCTCCATTAACCCCTCTCTTCAACACATAACAGTTTCTCTTCTTTTTTGTGCAGAAACGTGTTCTACTATTATTTACAAAAGTAAAGTGGACTTAGGGGTGTTAACAAAAAAAGAGCCCTAAAATGTTAATTGAATTATTTCATAGCTCTTGGAACAGCGAGGTAGAGTAGTATGTAGCTTTTAGCCCTAGGATTTCTCAAATATGCTACAATTTAATGTTATGCAAACTGATTGTTGGTCTTCACAGTTGAACATTTTGACAGTGCTGTAATGTACCAATACTCAAATTAAGAAAATCATTATTCCGTTGGAAAAAGTATGTATGAAGAAGTCACACATAGAACATAATAAGGTAAAACGGTCCTGCTTATATTGAAATTGTAATTCCATGTCAGAATGACAGCGAACCGGTAGTATGCCATTATTCCTATCACCTTTAAAACAGACGTGATAGAAACATTATATCTAGTACATGATCAATTTACGATGGCGTCCGTCAATTGAAACTTGGTCCTTAGATGAGACGATGTCAGCTATCAACAGACGACGTTTGCTTACAGAACAGTCTAATTAGTGATTCTAATTAAGAAATCGGATAGGACATTTATTTTGTCAGGTCAAACGCCACCTCAACATAGACGGATACTATATGTATTTCATTTGCAACTTCTCCGGTTGTTTGATATAGATTTACATTGCGCGTGTCATCGTAGCAAACGACACTTCCTACCCTTCCGGGACTCCTGGTCTTATTCTCCTTGTACATTGTATGGGTGTCGCCGAATTTTGTTTACATTTGTCCTAGATTATCTACCTGGTCTTATTCTCCTTGTACATTGTATGGGGGTCGGCGAATTTTGTTAACATTTTGCCCTAGTTTATTTACCTGGTCTTATTCTCCTTGTATATGTACATTGTATGGGTGTCGGCGAATTTTGTTTATATATTGCCCTTGTTTATCTACCTGGTCTTATTCTCCTTGTACATTGTATGGGTGTCGGCGAAATTTGTTTACATTTTGCCCTAGTTTATCGATCTGGTCTTATTCTCCTTGTATATTGTAAGGGTGTCGGCGAATTTTGTTTATATATTGCCCTTGTTTATCTTCCTGGTCTTATTCTCCTTGTACATTGTATGGGTGTCGGCGACTTTTGTTTACATTTTGCCCTAGTTTATCTACCTGGTCTTATACTCCTTGTACATTGTATGGGTGTCGGCGGAATTTATTTATATTTTGCCCTAAATTATCTACCTGGTCTTATTCTCCTTATTACATGTACA
Organism: Mizuhopecten yessoensis; assembly: GCF_002113885.1. NCBI lineage: Eukaryota > Metazoa > Mollusca > Bivalvia > Pectinida > Pectinidae > Mizuhopecten > Mizuhopecten yessoensis. Next base: position 119,119 of record NW_018407826.1, read on the forward strand.
TTGTATAGGTGTCGGCGAATTTAGATTACATTTTGCCCAGTTTATCTACCTGGTCTTATTCTCCTTGTACATTGTATGGGTGTCGGCGAAATTTGTTTACATTTTGCCCTAGTTTATCGATCTGGTCTTATTCTCCTTGTATATTGTAAGGGTGTCGGCGAATTTTGTTTATATATTGCCCTTGTTTATCTACCTGGTCTTATTCTCCTTGTATATTGTTAGGGTGTCGGCGAATTTTGTTTATATTTTGCCCTAGTTTATCTACCTGGTCTTATTCTCCTTATTACATGTACATTGTATAGGTGTCGGCGAATTTTGTTTACATTTTTCCCAGTTTATCTACCTGGTCTTATTCTCCTTGTACATTGTATAGGTGTCGGCGAATTTTGTTTACATTTTGCCCTAGTTTATATCCCTGGTCTTATTCTCCTTGTACATTGTATGGGTGTCAGCGAATTTTGTTTATATGTTGCCCTAGTTTATCTAACTGGTCTTATTCTCCTTGTACATGTACATTGTATGGGTGTCGGCGAATTTTGTTTACATTTTGCCCTAGTTTATATACCTGGTCTTATTATCCTTGTACATTGTATGGGTGTCAGCGAATTTTGTTTATATGTTGCCCTAGTTTATCTACCTGGTGTTATTCTCCTTGTACGTTGTATGGGTGTCGGCGAATTTTATTTACATTTTGCCCTAGTTTATCTCCCTGGTCTTATTCTCCTGGTACATGTACATTATATGGGTATCGGCGAATTTTGTTTACATTTTGCCCTAGTTTATATGCCTGGTCTTATTCTCCTTGTACAATGTATGGGGGTCGGCGAATTTTGTTTACATTTTGGCCAGTTTATCTACCTGGTCTTATTTTCCTTGTACATCGTGTGGGTGTCGGTGGATTTTGTTTATATTTTGCACTTGTTTATCTACCTGGTCTTATACTCCATGTACATTGTATGGGGGTCGGCGAATTTTGTTTACATTTTGCCCTAGTTTATATCCCTGGTCTTATTCTCCTTGTACATTGTATGGTGTCGGCGAATTTTGTTTATACATTGCCCTTGTTTATCTACCTGGCCTTATACTCCATGTACATTGTATGGGGGTCGGCGAATTTTGTTTACATTTTGCCCTAGTTTATCTCCCTGGTCTTATTCTCCTGGTACATGGACATTGTATGGGTGTCTGCGAATTTTGTTTACATTTTGCCCTAGTTTATATACCTGGTCTTATTCTCCTTGTACTTTGTATGGGTGTCAGCGAATTTTGTTTACATTTTGCCCAGTTTATCTACCTGGTCTTATTTTCCTTGTACATCGTGTGGGTGTCGGTGAATTTTGTTTATATTTTGCCCTTGTTTATCTACCTGGTCTTATTCTCCTTGTTCATCGTATGGGTGTCGGCGGAATTTATTTATATTTTGCCCTAGATTATCTACCTGGTCTTATTCTCCTTGTACATTGTATAGGTGTCGGGGATTTTTTTTACATTATTTCCTAGTTTATCTACCTGGTCTTATTCTCCCGGTACATGTACATTGTATGGGTGTCGGCGAATTTTGTTTATATATTGCCCTTGTTTATCTACCTGGTCTTATTCTCCTTGTACAATGTATGGGTGTCGGCGAATTTTGTTTACATTTTGCCCAGTTTATCCACCTGGTCTTATTCTCCTTGTACATTGTATGGGTGTCGGCGAATTTTGTTTATATTTTGCCCTAGTTTATTAACTTGGTCTTATTCTCCTTGTTCATCGTATGGGTGTCGGCGAATTTTGTTTATATTTTGCCCTAGTTTGTCTACCTGGTCTTATTTTCCTTGTACATCGTATGGGTGTCGGCAAATTTTGTTTATATTTTGCCCTAGTTTATCTACCTTGTCTTATTCTCCTTGTACATCGTATGGGTGTCGGTGAATTTTGTTTATATTTTGCCCTAGTTTATCTATCTGGTCTTATTCTCCTTGTGCATTGTATAGGTGTTGGCGAATTTTGTTTATATTTTGCCCTAGTTTATCTATTTCTAGTGCCTATTACGGTGCTGTTGACCTTTTTTTGTATTTACTATTTTGTCTGTTTTTTATCTGTGATAACACAGCATCATCAACACTACGACCTACATATCCTTAACTAGGTACGTGACGTATGTACCCCAAATTATTTCAATCGTGTAGTTCAGTTTTCTAAAACAGCGAGTGTCTGTGTATTTGAAGTGTACAATTCAGTTTTATTTGACTGGGGTTTGGCGGGGATAGGCATGAGTTTAAACTAAACAAACATTAATTAATCACGGGACTCACTTCCTACGATTTGGGTGTGGGAGGATCGTAAACTGTCACCTGTCTATATCGAGTAAAGGTTATCAATCTGACCCCTCTCACGAGACTTTGAAACCCTGTACTGTAGCTTTTTTCGTATTGGAGGAGAAAGCGATAGAACTAAAATTGGCGACTGACCACAATTAAGGTATTTAATTCCAGACCAGTGTGACCTGCAGCTATGACTGATATGTCCATGTGAAACGCCTATAAAGTGAAGTTCACTATGTACATACAAACAATGATAGGGACTGATATATAAGCACACAGTGTGATCGTTCACGTTTACCTTGCTATTGGTGTTAGTATTACTTATACACAGGACTATTTCATAGGCCTGACTGAAATACCTGGGAGTTTACCTGGGCGAGCACGTGACAACATGTGTGATTTATAAGTTGGCGGGCATCTACATAGATTTAACTTCAGACGAAAACAAAGGGTTGTCCGCGGTGTAGTTTGGGACTGCAGCAGGGAGTTCTTCTTAAACTGTTCGGTATATGACATAATGTGTGATTCTCTTAATCCTTAGTGGACATCAGGAATAACTATGGTGATTCTGAGGACGAACTTTATCAAGTGTGTGGTGATAGGAGACGATGCTGTGGGTAAAACCAGCATGTTGGTGTGCTATGCCACAAATAAATTCCCCGAGACGCAACATCTTCCCTCTGTCTTTGATAACTATGCGGGTAGGTAACCCCCCTTTCCAAATCGTCCCGAAGTTTGACCAGTGGTCAGTATTATCAGGGCAATAATTACTTTCCACACATTAACTGTAATGTTTACTACACGAGACACGATGTGAGCTATTTTTGGTTTGTTTTCGTCGATTTGGGTCAGTGGTTCTGTGCCATGCGCTGATTCTGTCTAACACATGGCATCATTAATCATAGAGATGAATAGACATAATTTCTATATACGTAATAACACTTCTTAAAAGCTCATTATCTCATACACATATTTGTTCACATATATTGATAATGGCCTTGTCTATTACATAATTTAAGGTCATTTTCCTGTTCATTCCCCTTCTGCATTGTACTATATTAATACTTATTTGTACATTTAAGAATGATGAAGACAACAATTGGGTTTTAATGTTATTAACAAGCTTGTTTCATGTCGAATTCACCTTTATTGTATATTTATCAGTTATATTTAGTATATTACGTGATGAAAGTTCATGTCTATACGATATGCGAATTAATATATATGAAGTTACTGAAATAAGATATTGTATATTTAGTAATATAACTTATCATCTTCAATGGTAATGGTCAGGATACTTTTATGTTTCACTGGTAAGCTCATCATGCCTAGCTATACTTGACCAAACTATTTATTATTAGATGGTCAAAGGACTGACAACGACCTTTCGGTTTTGTACTCTGGCCTAATATTATCGACCTGTTTAATGTTGACAGTTTTGTTTTTTCTCTCGTTGATAGGGAACATTTGCATATCTGGAAAGCGATATCACCTGCAGCTGATTGACACATTGGAACAGGTGAGATACGTGACGGGGTGGTTTACCTGTACTCTGATGAGAAGGTGGCGTACATAATGTCCAACACGTTTACCTTGCGATATAAACTAAGCGTTGAGCAATTTTAGCTTGATATTTCGTAAGGAATGACATACTTGGTCATAAACATGTAATCTGGAAACTGGTTTGAAGTGATGTTTGAGGAGTGACATCCGTTTACTAAAGTTAAAAGACAACAAGTTTGTCACGAATCTCTGCGAGTTTTTCAATAACACATTGATAAGACTTATAGTTTAATAACATTATAATAGTTAATCATTTATTCACAGCATCATATTTTTTGAATTTCAATACCAGAAACGCACGAATATGTTAATAATGCATATTTCTTTAAAAATAAAAGAGGGGAGGGGGATGGTAAAATGATGAATAAATCTTTTTTCTTTCTTCCAAAGTTAGATAACACTAAAATCATTTACCAACTCTTGAATTCATTATGTATTAACTGACCACTGTCCACATCAACTGTAATATGCTCTAGTGACGACGCCCATTCATTCGTTCATTCAACACTGTCGAAATTGACCACCATATACTCTATTAACGCCCCCTCATTCAACAACACTGTCCGATCCGACCACAGTGTCATATATAGTGACGCACCTATACTTGATACCAGACACACGTAAGCCTACAGGTATGTTGTATACCGGTAATTGCGGGAATACATAAACATATGTCAATAGCTGTCGGAAGTAATTTCACGATCATGTGTATCCGCTATTAAACCTATTCTGTGTATTGCCCATTTTACTGCAGGGCTTCAGAACCAACGATGCAGAACACGGTTTTGTTACATTGTAACTCATTTCTTCTGACTACTTTTATCATAGGAGGCATCTTCAAATAAGTAGGTGTGTTGCTTGATTAAAGATGTTTGAATTTAGCTTGAAGGTTAAAATAAAAAGGAAAGACTGCCAAACCCAATAGTTTATTTGGTAAATTTGAAGTGATATTATCTATTAATGTCGGCTTTCTTGTCTTTATTCTATATCAATATAGTAATGTGTTGCAAATTGGCCCTAAGTTATCCCATATGTTATTTGATGGCAAAATATTGGTGATAGCGCCATTTAAACAGTCTGCAATATGGGATTATCTGCAGATTTCATGCCCGGTATCTACACTATGTGTTCGAAAATAAACAGGGGATAAAACCTGTAAAAAAAATCTAGATATTAATTCATTAAAGCTTGACTGCAATGTACATTAATGCATAAACAATGTAATGCTGGAAAGGGAAATCATTTATTGAGGATAAAAAATACGTTATATGTTCTAATTATGATATATCAAATAGCTTAGAAATAATCAAATACATTTGAAATAATTCATAAAATGAAAATTAAATTGGAATCATAATTATGCTTACAAGAGGATAACGTTAAAAATGTGTTACTAATTAATAACTAATCACTTAATATACATTAATCAATTAGTATATATTTATCATTTATAATAAGTTATTTACTAATTATACAGTAACCACTAATTATCCATTAATCACTAATTATCCATTAAATACAAATTGAACTACAAGTTATACTTTTATCATTTATTAGATATGTACTTTTAGCACTAACAAACATGAATCACTAATCATACATTAATCACTAATCACACATTTATCACTACATATAGTTATTTCTTTACTTGCATCACTAATACATTAATCAAAAATTCATATATCACTAAATAATATTGTGCATTAATGATATATTGTACATTACCCACTAATAATGCATTATACAGTATCATATATTAAACATTAATCACAAATACAGTAATCGCTTAATATACATTTTTTTCTTTTATTATACATTAATCACTAAATATGCTGTCATTAATAGATATACATTAAGCACCTTAGATACTTGAATAAAAATAGCATTTGTCCTAGTATTGATATTCAACCTCCAAAATATCTACCCTGTATTCTGTATGCTATTGAATGTTGAAACGTGTACACATGTAGTGAAGGTACCCTCGTTTTTATATATCAGTGGGTTGATACTGTAAACATCCAGCCCTCCACTCAAAATAGACACATTCAGAACAAGGAACAAAAATAATCACATATCCATGCATTTTATGTTCCAATATCAAAACGATAAGAAATAGAAAAGAACATGTTGTTTTAATGTATAACAAACATTTACGTTTCTGTCAGTGGTCCTTGACAAATGTTTTTGCTGATGTTTTATTATATAAACATGACACGTGATGTCCATCAAATTTGTATTCATATTTTACCTTCAATATCATTTCCATGATGGATTGATTGATCAAAATAAGATAAACTGTTATTTATTTGTAAATCCTCTTATTTTAGTAAAACATATAGATATTGTTCCTAGAAATGTGTCTCCTGTCCACGAAGTTTAACAACACGGATGTCTAAGGGCGTTATACAGGTCTCATCAATCAAACAGTGTTCATACATTTTAAACATCGTCCAACTGACGTCGACATTATAAAAGTTAAGCGTTGCAAGAACTGAAGATGTATTCTGTATTATAAAGACAGAATAAGTTTTCATGTGATAAAGATTTAGTTTCCTTGTTTACTTTAAAACAATCATTAATCAATTTCGCTTTCTTCCGTTGGCATATCTCCCTCTATCTCCGAAAAATATTCTTTCATGAAGTGAAAAATGACAAAGCTATCATATTTGAGTTTTTATTCAGTGGTGGACTTTTAAAATATTTTATGCGGAAATACAGAGGTTCGCGCATAACACCTATATCCACTAACAATGTAGTCACTTTGGAGTCACTTGAAGTGTTAACACACTAAAATGTCTGAACTTGGACATGGCAGTGCGATGATCGGTTCGGTCATATTACTGACGACTGACACTTGTACAAAACATCTCAAAGTTGAGGAAATTCTCAAGCAATGTATTGTCTATGGAAAATTTTAGACTTGAAGAAATCTTTAGAGTTGAGATGGTTTATGCAAGCGCAGGACCTTAAGGAGGCAACGCCGAACCGAAAGTGAAGGGAAAAGTCAGAACAGAACATAATAAAATAGTTATCCTGTTGCAAACTTGGATTATCGATGAACAAAACGTCATCTTCCTGTTTTCATGACAGTGTCTATTAAATAAAAAAACCCACCTATGTCTACACAGGGGTTTCATAAAGAGTAATTGCACTGGTATGACACAACTTGTGTACGGTAGCATTCTTTCAATCATCAGATCAAGGTTTTGTTGTCACGCTTCAATTGTTCGTTGCTACAAATTGAAGATGTGAAGCAATGTGGTACGAGTTGAAAATATTAAGCAATGTTATGATTGGAAAAAAATCACTGCAAATGCAAAGAAAATATGCACCCATTTAAAAAGTGCGTTTTCAGATTCAGAAAAATGTATAGATAAACGTTTTACCGCACTATTTTGCCATTTCGTCCATTTAGGGCACTTCACTGGTATTGAAAGTTAGTATTGAAACAAAATTTTCTGTTAAACATCTAACACGGCCAGACAATACTTCCGCCGATTCTACAGTGTTTTTCGTAATCGGCTCGTAAGTATAAATTTGTCCGACAGCAGACCAGCAAATAACGCTTTACATTTCCAGCCACGTATACACCACATGTGATCGATCATGGTCGACAAATGTACGTGATAGTACTCAGAGACCCTTACCATATAGGTATAAAAAGTATCAAAATTAAGGGGCATAGTAGTAGAGGATTTGTTTCTCGTTCGGTATGTAGCTCTGACCTTCGTCCGTCAGACGTAATCATAGCTGTCGTGACTAGATAGTATAACGTTATATAATACAAATCTGTCTGTAAATATATCAAAACATAATCAATAATCGATGATGTCGGCAAATTTGTGAGAAAAACTGAAGTTATATACTGAAAGAAGTGCTTTGTTTGTTCTGTTTGCATTTTAGTGCTGACCTTTCTTGATATACGATCATAACCGTACTGTCATCGGCTAACATAAAGTGTGCCCTGTACTTTCAGTTGTTTTTGTCTGGTAAAAGAATTCGAACAATAACCTAATGAAACATCACAAGCTGCTGGCATGTGTTGGCACATCGTATACTGTGTGGTCCTTTTATCATCGAGTTACAAATGTAAGGTATACATATATGATCTACTGCAACAGCTCTTCCGCGAAAAGCATTTTTATAAACCAGACATTATTTCACGTCTCCTTCATTGTTTTCTGTAACTGTATTAACATTACATTTCGCGGAGGTATTATCTGAGCTTAATTAGCTGTTCGCGCAATTTCTTCCGTAAACAAAATAGCAAAAAACATAACCCCAGCGAATTTAAAACACCGTACAGAAATTGTAAGGCTACCTTTACATTTTATTTGATCACATGGTTGAAAGTGATTCAACTCTTATTTTTAAAAAGTAACCGGAATCCCCCGGCACCAGTCGAACAAACCCTGTACCCCGCGGCCTTCACAATGGTCTACAATGTACATAATATGCATATGAAGATGTCTACAGCTGATATACACTGTAGTATCTGTCCAAATATCTTGACTAAGTTAACTACCAATAGATGAATCAAACAAACAATTAAAGAACTAAATTGTTTTAAACAGTTTTAAAAGTACTCGTTCACCATCTTCCTAATTAACATAATTATTTCTACAGGGAACAACACCCGTACAGACAAGAAAAACACACCACTTAACTGACGTTACCATGTTTTATTTTCTTTATACAAATATCTAAATATAGAAACCTACTGTCCTTTATATAATGTTTATATTTTCTCTCACTTCAGGATCCATGTTCTGACATCACACAACACGTGTTTCCAGGAACAGACGTGTTCGTCGTGTGTTTCTCAGCCGTCAGACCAGAGTCTTTCAACAATGCTGAAAAGAAATGGATCCCCATTATTAAGAAACAAATGGGGGACACCCCTTACATACTGGTTAACACACAGACTGACCTTCGAACGGACAGTACCGTACTTCAGGAACTTCGGCGATGTGGTCGGAGTCCAATATCCAAGTTGGACGGCGCTGCCATGGGGAGACGACTTGGAGCGTCTTCTTACATCGAGTGTTCGCCAGGCGATCAAAAGAAAATGAAACAATTGATAAACAATGCTATAGTATCTGTGTTGAGTCCGAACGACTACAATGGACAAGCATGTACCATACTGTAGCTGGTCAATAGGACGGGTTATCAATGTCCTGGAGAGAGTCTTCCATGAAAGAGGCCATTGGTAGTACTAGCAGACGTATTGCTATGAATATTGGACGTACTGATAGACACAATGCTATGACTATATTAGGCAAAGTGTCCACTGGAATTTGTGTTTTCAGTACTAAATATATTACTTGAAGTTTTTTTTGTCATTTCGTATTCAAATACTCGTTAATAAGCCTAATGATCATATAATGCAAGTCAGAGTTTTGTTGGATGTTCTTTGAAGAAATAATTATTAACTATGATGGATCTGAACTCACGTATCGAAGCTCTGATTTTGCTATAAGAGAGTATAAGAGAGTACAAGAGAGTTAGGGCAAGTATGGCCCGCGTGGCCGGCCCAACTGAACAGTTGACGAGAGAGTTGATGTCTGACCATCCAATTTATATTTGATAAACGATATTCCCTGTCTCATATCTATACACATATACTGGAGCCATTACAAAGCAATGTGTTTTACTTCAAACCAGAGAGACGCAAGAAGCGTATCTATGACATTGATAAACAAATTATTTTGATTTTCCTTATTTAAAAAAATTACCAACGGTTCAGAAAATTTGAAAACGAATGATGATGCATTATATCTTTTAGCGAAGGACTATGTATACAGCGCGGTGTGTCAAATGTGAAAGTTAAAAAAACAGCGTTCTCAAAGCTGAGGAGCAAGTGATGTAGCGACACCTAGTAATTTTATTATCTCTAGTTTAACCCGGTCAGTCGACAAACACGCAACCTATGGTTCAATCAGGAGTCGAAACAAGACCTTTCTCACACGCAATGTTATATGTACTTAGTGATACCGAGGCAAGTACTACTATAAACTATGTAACACTAGTTCAGTTGATATATACATATTTATATAAATAGTTTGACCGAAACACGCCCATCAAACCGTCATGTACATAGTATCAAAGAGCGTTTTTTATTGAGAAAACTTTCGGCGAAATTTTAAAACGCTTCACACAACAACTCATTGAGACAGAACAAAAGTAATTTACTGAGAAAATTTCCAGACAAACCTTCACGGAGTATATTTACTGGATCCTACTGCAGTCGGTCCTGAATGTGTTGATACACACAAGTTATTGCCTTTATCTTGAGATTTCAAACACCTGTTTACATGTTTATTGCAAACTCGGAATATATCACTCAGTTCAGAAGGAAGCAGTTTTCCCTTTATAAATCTGTTTCATATTTCTAGGATCAGAGAGTCCATCAGATAGAATAGAAAATAACCACCCCGCATCTCCACAGATACTGTCGTGTGAGCCTTGTCTTTACCTAGAATGACACCTCTAGTTAAACGAATGTGATCATATAATTAATGACTGACATCGTCGGTTGTAATTTATTCAACGAAAGTAAACGTTAGGCAACAAATAAGGCTGTAAAGCAAGCAGATTATTTCACAGACAAAACTGTTGGTATCGAGAAGATGTTTCCCTCCTCCTTATTTAGACCTAAATGCATCTAATTAGTTATGTATATATAATTATATCTTTGATCATACTAACAGCACATTGGCCGAACATGTCTATGGACGACCACAGTTTCAAGGTATTTTTGTGTTTTACACTTAATTAACCTCTTTATCGTTAAACATGTCGGCTTAGCTTATGCCATGTGATATGAATGTGTCTTATGAAATAAGTGCCTTATATTGGATGAGGAGGTTGAGTTGTTTTTATTTTTATTGATGTACTTGTTTATACACATTGTTGAAAATATATAGCACATTCTTGATAACTATGTATTTGTTTTATTTCTCTTTTGTCATACTGATCTTACGTATAGGATTAGAACCCAACGTTCATTTTTGTTCATTATTACTCAAATGTATTTTAGATAGAAAAACACATACTCTCACGATAATATAATCTACATGTGTAATTATTGTTCAAATATGTTTCATCGCAAGCAGGTACTGAATTAATTACTCGGACAAGCCGCTATCTTTAATCGAAACGGGTGCTGATATTTCAATTATACAGTGAATACTGTTGTCTGCGCTGTATTTGGTTTAGCAAACTTTGTGTGGAGGGTTCGGACGGTGTAGAATGAACTGGTACGAAACGATGTGTATGAAATGGAACAACTAAAAATGCGCATGGTTATGATGTCACAACTACTGTTTGATACAGTGATCACTGAGCAACATAAATATGTTTGATGGAGTGAGAACTGAGCAATATACACGTGTTTGATACAGTTTTTGGTACAGTGTACTGAGTAACATACAAGTGTTTGATACAGTGATCACTGAGCAATAAACAAGTGTTTGATACAGTGAGTCCTGAACAACTTACACATACAATGATCACTGAGCAATATACAAGTGTTTGATACAGTAATCACTGAGCAACATACACGTGTTTGATACAGTGAGTACTGAGCAACATACATGTGTGTGATACAGTGAAATACTGAACAACATACACGTGTTTGATACAGTGAGTACTAAGCAACATAAATATGTTTGATACAGTGATCACTGAGCAATATGCAAGTGTTTGATACGGTGATCACTGAGCAACATACATGTGTTTGATACAGTGAGTACTGAGCAACATAAATATGTTTGATACAATGATCGCTGAGCAATATACATGCGTTTGATACAGTGATCACTTAGCAATATGCAAGTGTTTGATACGGTGATCACTGAGCAATATACAAGTGTTTGATACAGTGATCACTGCGCAACATACACGTGTTTGATACAGTGAGTACTGAGCAACATATCTATGTTTGATACAGTGATCACTGAGCAACATATATATGTTTGATACAGTGTGTACTGAGCAACATAAATATGTTTGATACAGTAAGTACTGAGCAACATAAATATGTTTGATACAGTGAGTACTGAGCAACATACCTATGTTTGATACAGTGATCACTGAGCAACATATGTATGTTTGATACAGTGAGAACTGAGCAATATACATGTACACGTGTTTGATACAGTGATTACCGATCAACATACATGTGTTTGATACAGTGAGTACTGAACCACATAAATATGTTTGATACAGTTAGTACCAAGTAACATACATGTGTTTGATACAGTGAGTACTGAGCAACATCTATATGTTTGATACAGTGAGTACTAAGCAACATAAATATGTTTGATACAGTGATCACTGAGCAATATATATATATGTTTGATACGGTGAGAACTGAGCAATATACATGTACACGTGTTTAATACAATGAGTCCTGAACAACTTACACGTGGTGCTACAGTGATCACTGAGCAACATAAATATGTTTGATACAATGATCACTGAGCAATATACATGTGTTTGATACAGTGATCACTGAGCAATGTACAAGTGTTTGATACAGTGATCACTGAGCAACATACACGTGTTTGATACAGTGAGTACTGAGCAACATAAATTATTTGATACAGTCAGTACTGAGCAACATACATGTGTTTGATACAGTGATTACCGACGAGCAACATACATGTGTTTGATACAGTGATTACCGACGAGCAACATACATGTGTTTGATACAGTGAGTACTGGGCAACATAAATATGTTTGATACAATGATCACTGAGCAATATACATGTGTTTGATACAGTGATCGATGAGCAACATAAATGTGTTTGATACAGTGAGTAGTGAGCAACATAAATATGTTTGATACAGTGAGTACTGAGCAACATATATATGTTTGATACAGTGAGAACTGAGCAACATATATATGTTTAATACAGTGTGTACTGAGCAACATATATATGTATGATACAGTGAGAACTGAGCAATATACATGTACACGTGTTTGATACAGTAATTACCGATCAACATACATGTGTTTGATACAGTGAGTACTGAACCACATCAATATGTTTGATACAGTTAGTACCAAGTAACATACATGTGTTTGATACAGTGAGTACTGAGCAACATCTATATGTTTGATACAGTGAGTACTAAGCAACATAAATATGTTTGATACGGTGAGAACTGAGCAATATACATGTACACGTGTTTGATACAATGAGTCCTGAACAACTTACACGTGTTTGATACAGTGATCACTGAGCAACATAAATATGTTTGATACAATGAGTACTGAACAACATATATATGTTTGACACACTGAGTACTGAGCAACATAAATGTGTTTGATACAGTGAGTACTAAGCAACATAAATATGTTTGATACAGTGATTACTGAGTAACATACAAGTGTTTGATACAGTGATCACTGAGTGTTTGATGCAGTGATTAATGAGCAACATAAACGTGTTTGATACAGTGAGTACTGATCAACATACACGTGTTTGATACAGTGATTACTGGGCAACATAAATGTGTTTGATACAGTGAGAACTGAGCAATATACACGTGTTTGATAGAGTGAGATCTGAGCAGCATATATATGTTTGATACAGTGATCACTGAGCAACATAAACGTTTTTGATACAGTGAGTACTGAGCAACATAAATGTGTTTGATACAGTTTGTACTAAGCAACATTATGAGTACTAAGCAACATAAATATGTTTGATACAGTGATCACTGAGTAACATAAATATGTTTGATACAGTGAGTACTGAGAAACATATATGTGTTTGATACAGTGAGTCCTGAACAACTTACACGTGTTTGATACAGTGAGTACTGAGCAACATACAAGTGTTTGATATAGTGAGTACTGAGCAACATAAATGTGTTTGATACAGTGAGTACTACGTGTTTGATACAGTGATCACTGGGCAACATATATATGTTTGATACAGTGAATACTGAACAACTTACACGTGTTTGATACACTGATCACTGGGCAACATATATATGTTTGATACAGTGAATACTGAACAACTTACACATGTTTGATCATATATATGTTTGATACAGTGTGTACTGAGCAACATATATATGTTTGACACACTGAGTACTGAGCAACATAAATGTGTTTGATACAGTTTGTACTAAGCAACATTACATTAATGTGTTTGATACAGTGAGTACTGAGCAACATACATGCGTTTGATACAGTGATTACCGAGCAACATAAATATGTTTGATACAATGTGTACTGAGCAACATATATGTGTTGGATACAGTGAATACTGAACAACTTACACATGTTTGATACCGTGATCACTGAGCAACATAGATATGTTTGATAAAGTGAGTACTGAGTAACATACAAGTGTTTGATACAGTGAGTACTGAGCAATTTACACGTGTTTGATATAGTGATCACTAATCAACATATATCTGTTTGATACAGTGAGTACTGAGCAACATACATGCGTTTGATACAGTGATTACCGAGCAACATAAATATGTTTGATACAATGAGTCCTGAACAACTTACACGTGTTTGATACAGTGACCACTCAGCAACATAAATATGCTTGATACAGTGAGTACTGAACAACTTACACGTGTTTGATACAGGGATCACTGGGTAAGATATATGTGTTTGATACAGTGATCACTGAGCAGCATATATATGTTTGATACAGTGATCACTGAGCAACATAGATATGTTTGCTACCGTGAGTACTGAGTAACATACAAGTGTTTGATACAGTGAGTACTGAGCAATTTACACGTGTTTGATATAGTGATCACTAATCAACATATATCTGTTTGATACAGTGAGTACTGAGCAACATACATGCGTTTGATACAGTGATTACCGAGCAACATAAATATGTTTGATACAATGTGTACTGAGCAACATATATGTGTTGGATACAGTGAATACTGAACAACTTACACATGTTTGATCATATATATGTTTGATACAGTGTGTACTGAGCAACATATATATGTTTTACACACTGAGTACTGAGCAACATAAATGTGTTTGATACAGTGAGTACTAAGCAACATAAATATGTTTGATACGGTGAGAACTGAGCAATATACACGTTTTTGATACGGAGAGAACTGAGCAGCATATATCTGTTTGATACAGTGAGTACTGAACAACTTACACATGTTTGATACAGGGATCACTGGGCAAGATATATGTGTTTGATACAGTGAACACTGAGCAACATATATATGTTTGATACAGTGTGTACTGAGCAACATATATATGTTTGACACACTGAGTACTGAGCAACATAAATGTGTTTGATACAGTTTGTACTAAGCAACATTATGAGTACTAAGCAACATAAATATGTTTGATACAGTGATTACTGAGTAACATACAAGTGTTTGATACAGTGATCACTGAGTGTTTGATGCAGTGATTAATGAGCAACATAAACGTGTTTGATACAGTGAGTACTGATCAACATACACGTGTTTGATACAGAACATATAGATGTTTGATACAGTGAGTACTGAACAACTTACACGTGTTTGATACAGTGACCACTCAGCAACATAAATATGCTTGATACAGTGAGTACTGAACAACTTACACGTGTTTGATACAGGGATCACTGGGCAAGATATATGTGTTTGATACAGTGATCACTGAGCAACATATATATGTTTGATACAGTGAGTACTGAACAACTTACACGTGTTTGATACAGTGAGCACTAAGCAACATAAATATGTTTGATACAGTGATTACTGAGTAACATACAAGTGTTTGATACAGTGAGTACTGAGCAATTTACACGTGTTTGATACAGTGATGACTAAGCAACATATATCTGTTTGATACAGTGAGTACTGAGTAACATACAAGAGTTTGATACAGTGAGTACTGAGAAACATACAAGTGTTTGATACAGAGATCACTGAGCAACATACATGTGTGTGATACAGTGAGAACTTAGTAATATACACGTATTTGATACAGTGATCACTGAGCAACATAAATATGTTTGATACAGTGAGTACTGGAGACATATATGTGTTTGATACAGTGAGTCCTGAACAACTTACATGTGTTTGATACAGTGAGTACTGAGCAACATACACGTGTTTGATACAGTGAGTACTGAGCAACATATATCTGTTTGATACAGTGAGTACTGAGTAACATACAAGTGTTTGATACAGTGAGTACTGAGCAATTTACACGTGTTTGATACAGTGATGACTAAGCAACATATATCTGTTTGATACAGTGAGTACTGAGCAACATACATGTGTTTGATGCAGTGAGTACTGAGCAACATAAACGTGTTTGATACAGTGAGTACTGAGCAACATAAATGTGTTTGATACAGTGAGTACTGAGCAACATATATGTAATTTCGATTGTGAGTACTAAGCAGCATTAGTGTGTTTGATACAGTGAGTACTGAGCAACATAAATGTGTTTGATACAGTTTGTACTAAGCAACATTACATTAATGTGTTTGATACAGTGAGTACTGAGCAACATAAACGTTTTTG
Source organism: Mizuhopecten yessoensis (assembly GCF_002113885.1). Lineage (NCBI taxonomy): Eukaryota > Metazoa > Mollusca > Bivalvia > Pectinida > Pectinidae > Mizuhopecten > Mizuhopecten yessoensis. The sequence goes on from NW_018407826.1 coordinate 135,519, forward strand.
ATACAGTGAGTACTGAGCAACATACACGTGTTTGATACAGTGAGTACTGAGCAACATACATGTGTTTGATGCAGTGAGTACTGAGCAACATAAACGTGTTTGATACAGTGAGTACTGATCAACATACACGTGTTTGATACAGTGATTACTGGGCAACATAAATGTGTTTGATACAGTAGTACTGAGCAATATACTTGTGTTTGATGCAGTGATTAATGAGCAACATAAACGTGTTTGATACAGTGAGTACTGAGCAACATACACGTGTTTGATATAGTGAGTACTGAGCAACATAAATGTGTTTGATACAGTGAGTACTAAGCAACATTACATTAATGTGTTTGATACAGTGAGTACTGAGCAACATAAACGTTTTTGATACAGTGAGTACTGAGCAACATACACGTGTTTGATGCAGTGAGTACTGAGCAACATAAACGTGTTTGATACAGTGAGTACTGAGCAACATAAATGTGTTTGATACAGTGAGTACTGAGCAACATACATGTGTGTGATGCAGTGACCACTGAGCAACACAAATGTGTTTGATTCAGTGAGTACTGTGCAACATACACGTGTTTGATACAGTGAGTCCTGAGCAACATACACGTGTTTAAAACAGTGATTACTGAGCAACATACATGCAGTTAATGCAGAGAGTACTTAGCAACATTAATGGGTTTGATACAGTGAGTACTGAGCAACATAAATATGTATGATACAGTGAGTACTGAGCAACATACATGTGGTTGATGCAGTGAGTACTGAACAACATAAACGTGTTTAATACAGTGAGTACTGAGCAACATCCACGTGTTTTATACAGTGAGTACTGGGCAACATAAATGTGTTTGATACAGTGAGCACTGAGCAATATAAATGTGTTTGATACAGTGAGTAGTGAGCAACATACATGCGTTTGATGAAGTGAGTACTGAGCAGCATACATGTGTTTGATACAGTGAGCACTGAGCAATATAAATGTGTTTGATACAGTGAGTAGTGAGCAACATACATGCGTTTGATGAAGTGAGTACTGAGCAACATACAGGTGTTTGATACAGTGAGTACTGAGCAACATATATATGTATGATGCAGTGAATACTGAGCAACATTAATGGGTTTGATACAGTGAGTACTGAGTAACATACACGTGTTTGATACAGTGAGTACTGAGTAACATACACGTGTTTGATACAGTGAGTACTGAGCAAAATAAATGTGTTTGATACAGTGAGTACTGAGCAACATAAATGTGTTTGATACAGTGAGTACTGAGCAACATATAGATTAATCAGCAAAAAATAAGCAAGTGTTAAACAGCGAAGACTGAACAATATTTTAGTTCTCTTATACTTGACCGCGTTTCCAGATTGAAGAGAATAACAAACATGTCACTCGTTCAGACAGCAATTAACATCGATCAAATTCAATTCGTTTCAATTACTTATCAACAAAGTTAATTACTTAATAATATTTACAAATAGATTAACTAGCAGGTAAAACCTAAAACATTTAATAAAATGTTATAAATGTTAAATTAATTATGCCACATCTCAAAAAAAATGATTGTGTAGTAATTTGAAACGAAGTTCTTCGTTGGATACACTTTTGTTCAAATGACCAGACATCATGAAAGTGATAATTACACAAAGAAACATGACGTCACGTCAACTTATTGTACGAAGTCGAAGATTAGAATGATGATTGTTTTCTGTTATAAACCCTTTAGATTGTACATGGAGTCGTAGAGTGGAACGATCCCAGTTTTTTTATTACACGTATCTCCTACACCTAGTCCTAGAATGGGATGATCAGAAATCCCCGTCCTGTACTTTTAAATAAAATGGACAAATTTGATGGTATTACTAAGCTAAATAGTTAGAATGATAAAAGCTTATTTGAGAACAAAGAAGTAAAGCAACGCTTATGTGTATAGGAATAATATAAAGAAAGCTTTTTAAGGGGGAAAGGAAGCTGATATGAGAAAATTTCATTTGATTAGCCTGTGATAATAAGCCATACACGTCGACATGCGGTGATATGAAGGGCGTTTGCCTATAAACTGTCAACAGGTCGGGGTCGATAACCTATAAACAGGCATTGAATGAGTACATGACATAACGAAGACGTGCTGAGCCGCGGAGATAAGGGAGCTTTGACCAATAGAAAGGTTAACACCAGCATGCCAACAGTTTGTGTATCCTAGACTTGTCGGTATCTTATTTACAAAGGTCGTTGACGTAAATACTTCGTCCCTACAGTACGGTTATATCGGGTGTGGGGACCATAAAGTTTAACAGAAGGTCAATGTCAGCCAAAATTGGTTTTACCATGAGATATAGTCGTAAACCATCTGACGTAACATTCGGTTTGTTTTCTGTTGACAATGGTGCAGTGACGTATGTCTCTACGTTGATCAAGACATAATCTGCCGAAGCCAAATTATGTCATTCCGAAATTTGAAATTTATAGTTTTGTAGAAACATTTAACAAACTTGTTCACAACGATAGACCATTTCCCGTAGAACAAATGTTATCAGATTGCATTGACCTTCAGCATACAAGAATATTTTATTTCATAAGAATATAACAGATCTCAAATCACTTTTCGAAACAGTCACTATCTCTACAATTCTAACCTACTTAAAGCCTGTTGGTCTGATCAAAAAGATAAAACTTAATCATAGCCACTTTACTATTTTTTCAAGTTGACGTCTGTCTTTTATCTTTTCGTGTGTTTGATGTGTTTACCTTTAACATGTTTTATCTACTTGTATTGGCCCTAATGACCTCTTTTGTTCTGATGGGCCGTTAAGAATCAAATAATAATAATGATAATAATTCACAACCATAGGGAAAAACACATTGTATACATGTATGCTGGTTGCGCGAACGAAAATTCAAAATGATAGTTCTGGCCAAAAAGTCTTTCTAGAAATCGGAGACAGTCTCCAATGCTAACAACATTTTCTGAAATTACTTTTGACGCATATAAATCCTAATCGACTAATTTATAGATTCAAAGTATTAGGGACCAATAATCAGGGTAACGAGGACTTACAAAGGTCTTTGACATGTACTTTATGATATAGGAGAGAGACTTTTTATGGATAGGTAACTTACTCCAATTCGACATAAACACTTTTTAAAGCGCTAGGCTCGTAGGTGGAGATAATACCCCATGACGGACGCTGTGCATAGGCATACGACCTAACAAGGCAAAATTAAATTTCAGTGTACTTGAAGGAGGGGAATGAGTGACTGAAAATGGTAGCCCAGACCTGAATATCTCAAATAAAAAAGTATATCGTATTCATGTACAGAGAAATAAGTTTTTGAAAGCATGAAAGAGAAGTAGAAACAAAACAAAACCATGATAATTATGTAATTAAGTTGCCATGGCAGGCATATGTATAAACATACCTCGTCTGTCAAAAGACACAACCAAACGATTCTATACATTAACAATATAACGTACCGATTAACATTTATATAAAAACAATCCATTCCCCACCCTTGGTGTTTATCCTTAACATAATAGTAATTATTGTATATAATCTATATAACAGTCAGTGTCACTAGATTATACTGATCACAATACGAGGGATAGAATATCCAGTTTCCCCAGTCATATTTCTCGTTTTCGGAGCGCCTCTAGAAATGTCCAAGAGGCATCTTTCCTGAGTTCTCCGTGACAAAAGCAGACGACAATGGTGTATATATAGGATCTTAAATTAGGTTTTATGGAACGAGTCTTAGGAGTTTTTATTTTTGCGAGCCTTGGTGAGCGAAAATTAAAAAAACTTCGAGACGAGTTTTATAAAAGCTCATATGAAATGAAAACAAATTTAAGATACTTTTTATCTCATAACTTACATTTTAACAGGTTTTAAAGCCAAAATGTAGAGGGCTTAATCAAACGGAGACAGCCATTTTGTTGCGCCATTCACAATGGTTTTGCGATTGGATTATTCTTGTAATAAATGTCACCATGAATGTTGGGAACTTGATAACTGTCATAAATATGTTTTCATTCATACTTTTTTAAATAAATGCATTTTGTATGTTCAACGATATTTACTCATCCGACCCTATCTTACCAAGGGGAGGAAACTCTGATAGACGAGTGTATGATTACTCTCAATCATGGTACTGTATTTATATATCAACATGTGAAGTGTATTACTAGGGCTGAAAGCGGATACAAATCTTTACAATCTGCTTTACCAAATGATACTTGAAGCCAATCAGTTAACAATATGCACTACTCCCTCAAGATACGTTTTCATCACTAAGGATAAACCAAACTGATTTAACCTGTTCGTTCAGAACTCTTCGCAACATCTGAGTTCATATAAAGACAATGTCCACGACTAATTAGGCCACTTAATGGTCACACTGGTGTGCCCTACCAAATACCTATCATAACTCGGACAAGATGGGCGACTGTTATCCGATTTACACTGCAAGATACAGTACATTATCGAACGCTCGGTGTAATTTCAGACAGAGCTTATCAATCGGACTATTATGACCATGTATGTAGCTGTGAACTGACCTTGAACTTGTTGTGTTACTTTCCCTATAAGCTCATCCGATAGATGGTGACCACTTCATCAGCTAGTCTCACTAAAGAGGAAGAAGCCGGGTCAGTCATCTTTAACCTTGTCGCACTGAAAGAGGAGACTGGTCAGGATTCCCTAGTCGACCAATCAAACGCTATGGTATTTACGGTTCGTCTTTTAGTACATGTGTATTTATGGGCAAAGATCATGTAATTGGGGACAAATAACGTCCGTCACGAAAAATTATTGCGTTATGTTTGACCGGTCAATCTGAAGCATCCGAACGACTTCTTTCTGCTACAAGGATACTGTCTGCATTTCTCGAGATTTGTTCACAGCAAAAAGATTATGAAGTCCTCCACACGTTATTCAAGCACGTCAATTCAATTCAATTCTTTTTATTCTGTAGGCCATTTCGGCTTATAAGACAAATTACATGTGTACAATACAGTTATTATATAACAATTACGTACATAGCATTCATGCAATTGTACCTGTAATAAGGAGAGTAATACATGCCAGACATATATATATATATATATATATATATATATAAGACTATGATACTGGAGAACGTTGCTTAAATGCGAAATGTATGAATTTTCCTAGATTGTTTAGTTCTTTAACATTATTTACACTAAGTAATTGTATAAGTTTAAACACACTTGGTTTGCGATAATAGTATGGCTTTAAGTATTTAGAGCGTATGTTGCAATAAAATGAGGAACAATGTAATGCTATATCATGAATAATTCCATGAGCGATGATCGTGTGGCGGATGCTCACGACAAAATTTGTTAGACCAATTGCACACTAATTATCTGCGTCGTGGCCATGTTGACTGATCTAAAGCCCCAAACTGATGACGTAGTTCACAAGTGGTATGTCAGTATTCGGTAAAGCCACATTTTTGCATTTTAGTCTCCAAAGCCGCCGAGTAGCGTGACTTTGTGTTGGACGCCACTTTTGGACCGAAAGTTCGTGATTCCGCAATATTATCAAATTTTAATGTCATTTGAAGACTCGATCAGGTTGAAGACTCTTTGAAGTGCGATTTTTATAATTGAATTAAAAGATAAACACAAGTATGCAGTGATAAAATGAAAACTATTTAACGAATGGAGCCGTTTATGTATCGTCCGTCACACAACGATTACAGTTACATTTAATTAAATATCGAACACTTTAAATGAGAATTTTAGTTCTCAATGTGGATCTTAGAAAACGTTTTTTTTTACAATATCTTGATATAAACAGCTTTAGATAATTTAATATATATATATTAAAATAGTTTCAAGATTATGTGATGGACATCACTGTCCCCTATTACCAGATCTTTGCCCTTATATACCCATAACTCACTACGTGTTAGATAAAAATCAATAAACATATCAGTCCATGAGGAATTGCACTGTTACTTTAAGTATACAGTTTACAGAAGACAGTGCTAAATATTGCTACTGAATATATACAGAGCAAAGTGTCTCTGGTGTGAAGTCTAAACCAAGGCTTAACCCGGAACTATATCCAACTTTAATACTAGAGCTGTGTATATCGGAACCTGTTTATAATACTTCAATGACAAATTATCGGCTGAACTATTGTAATCTATTGTAATGAAATCTTTAAAAGTCTCGGTCGTACATTCAATGCAATGTATTTTTTTCTTGTTGTTGTTCAAGTCTTAATCACGGTTTCCATGTGTAACATTGTACGAGTAATCTCCCTTTAAACCCCACCAGACACTATTTAAAAATATATTTCTTCACACTCGTGAATACTAGCACACAGATAGACAGACATTTATCTAAGTCATATGTAAACGGATAATCGCTACAGACGTACAGACAGTCTAGCAACAGCTGCACAGACATATTCCCTACGGACAGACAAAACACAATTTAATGGTAGTAAGACTGAGGGGATTTGAATAAAAGATATAATAATATTTAAAAAATTGTCTTAATTGAAACTTTTTTGTATCTAAGATGAATTATCATATCTCATCTAAGTGATAACGTAATGACTGGGTTGTACTGATCACATGACAGAGAAATAAAACATCGTGTCATCCTCACGCGATCTTGTTCCTTGGTCAATTCGCTTTTATTCAGAGCCTAATGGGCAAAAACAACTACAGCTGCATTCCGAAAAACGCAGGCGACATCAATGACACGCCGACCTGATCATCTTTACTTTCGTGTTATAAGATATGTTTTGTGTTTTCTTTAAACAAGGGAAATACATGCATGTAGCTAGACATGCAAGAATATTTCCACATTATCCCGTTCATTTAAGCGCTCACTTCAACTGAAAAGTTAAATTTATTTGGAAGAAAATAGGATAATATATCTGATGATGTGTTTCTCTTTGTTCTACTTAATTGTTTCAAATGACAGTAAAGTGGAAAGTATCTTTTATATTTCCGCTTGTACATTCAGGACAATCAATTAAGTACGTAAGTCGCCATTTTAAGAACTACTCATGCAGATGTCTACGTCAGCAGGGTATCGGGGTTTTGTTCATCCTCGGGATAATACTGATCACATTCATCGCTGTTATATTTCAAAATTCCTTATTTTTAACGGTAACGGTCGAGTGCATGTTTGATAACTGTGTCAAGATAATTCTGTTATCTATATATATCTATAGATGGTATTACGGAGCTGTTTGTAGATTGTAATTTATTGTTTGATAAATTGAAATTAGTAGAATTGCTGAAGTTGTTACAGATTAGACTTGGAGTGGGAGAATATCATGTAGGTAAACAGTGTCAAAATATCAACTTTTTTAAGATATAGATAATGTTTCCAGCGTTTCCGTTTTGTCCTTTAATATGTTCCCCAACTGGTTTATAGTAGCCCGGACATTCTCTATTTGCATAAGATGACGTTCCCGTGACGGAGATTTCAGCTTTCAGTTGAACATTGTCTAATGGGTCTGCATCGCCCTTGGAACAATCAATCATCCTCTATAGCTCACAGTCAAACTATGATAAAGTTTGTACCCACAACGTCAAATGTGATATTGATACCAAGTTCTGATTTTGTTTAAAACTAAGAATGAATCAGTTTTTTCGCTGGTTCAGATATCGTTCGTCCGTGTTAATTATTTCTAGGTCTTAACTATTAACAACTTCAATATTTTTTTTTTGTACATATACATCACATGTGCATAAAGTACACACGAACTCTCATATGTAGACACAGACAAGGGTTAAAAAAAATCTAACTGGTATTTATATATTGTGTTATTTTTTTTAATTCAAAACTTTGCCTATTGTGAAATAATTAGGAAAAAGAATATAGATCAGGAGTTACTCGGATTGTATTCATCACCATGTTTAAATATAGACTAGGCCATGCTACACCAAAGGTATGCCCGTATCGAACGATTTCACAAAAAAAATAGAAATGGGGGATAGGTTGATATTGATGTTATCGCTATTGAACAAGTTGAACCTCTACACCCACAAATTAAAGTTCAGTCGTTAATTATTTTACGTAAAAGTGTGTGTTTCAAACACAAACACAATTGATGTGTCTGTAAGACTAGGAACAGCTTACTTCCATAAACACAGCCGTAACTGTAGATTCTTTAATCTTGCCTGTGTCAGGTTTACGATCTCCACACCAAATGGTATTAACCGACAGACGAAGGCCTCTTTAGAACTTATCAATAATTCTTTAAAGGCATTATATGAACTCGGACCTGCAAAGAAATGTTGCAAATGAAAAAAATATAGAAAATAAATCAGATTGAAGATAAGCTCACGTTATAGTGGGAATAAACATGAGCCTTGACAACCCAGGCCTTTCGAAAGTATTTCAAAATACCAACGAAACATGCATGACTACAGCTATTTTTTATACTCGAGTTAGATAAATACATGTATGATAACCTTTTTTGACAGAATTAATTCCACGCGGTGGTTATTGTTTGAATAGTAATATCAAAATACTTTGTCTTTTTTATCTTTCTGTTATACAATGTCGTTTTGAGCGATACTATGTAAATCAATCGTTGGAGAAACTCAGTTTCCACTTTTGTTTTTTATCAGAATTATTTTCATAAAATGGTTTGTCGAGATTTAGAAGAAAAAAAACGTCAGAACATTATGGTTGTATGCTCCCAGCCAAGGTGTGACTGTTTTGGTTGTATGCTCCCAGCCAAGATGTGACTGTTTTCGTTGTCTGCTCCCAGCCAAGGTGTGACTGTTTTGGCTGTATGCTCCCAGCCAAGATGTGGCTGTTTTTGTTGTATGCTCCCAGCCAAGATGTGACTGTTTTCGTTGTCTGCTCCCAGCCAAGGTGTGACTGTTTTGGCTGTATGCTCCCAGCCAAGATGTGGCTGTTTTTGTTGTATGCTCCCAGCCAAGATGTGACTGTTTTCGTTGTCTGCTCCCAGCCAAGGTGTGACTGTTTTGGGTGTATGCTCCCAGCCAAGGTGTGACTGTTTGGGTTGTATGCTCCCAGCCAAGATGTGGCTGTTTTTGTTGTATGCTCCCAGCCAAGGTATGACTGTTTTCGTTGTATGCTCCCAGCCAAGGTGGGACTGTTTTTGTTGTATGCTCCAAACCAAGATATGACTGTTTTGGTTGTATGCTCCCATCCAAGTTGTGACTGGTTTGGTTGTATCCTCCCAGCCAAGGTGTGACTGTTTTGGTTTTATGCTCCCAGCCAAGGTGTGACTGTTTTGGGTGTATGCTCCCAGCCAAGGTGTGACTGTTTGGGTTGTATGCGCCCAGCCAAGGTGTGACTGTTTTGGTTGTATATTCCCAGCCAAGATGTGACTGTTTTGGTTGTATCCTCCCAGCCAAGGTGTGACTGTTTTGGTTTTATGCTCCCAGCCAAGGTGTGACTGTTTTTGCTGTATGCTCCCAACCAAGATTTGACTGTTTTGGTTGTATGTTCCCAGCCAAGGTGTGACTGTTTTGGATGTATGCTCCCAGCCAAGGTGTGACTGTTTGGGTTGTATGCTCCCAGCCAAGATGTGGCTGTTTTTGTTGTATGCTCCCAGCCAAGATGTGACTGTTTTCGTTGTCTGCTCCCAGCCAAGGTGTGACTGTTTTTGTTATATGCTCCAAACCAAGATATGACTGTTTTGCTTGTATGCTCCCATCCAAGTTGTGACTGGTTTGGTTGTATCCTCCCAGCCAAGGTGTGACTGTTTTGGTTTTATGCTCCCAGCCAAGGTGTGACTGTTTTTGCTGTATGCTCCCAACCAAGATTTGACTGTTTTGGTTGTATGTTCCCAGCCAAGAGGTGACTGTTTTGGTTGTATGCTCCCAGCCACTGTGTGACTGTTTTGGTTGTATGCTCCCAATCAAGATGTGACTGTTTTGGTTGTATGTTCCCAGCCAAGGTGTGACTGTTTTGGTTGTATATTCCCAGCCAAGATGTGACTGTTTTGGTTGTATCCTCCCAGCCAAGGTGTGACTGTTTTGGTTGTATGCTCCCAATCAAGATGTGACTGTTTTGGTTGTATGTTCCCAGCCAAGGTGTGACTGGTTTGGTTGTATCCTCCCAGCCAAGGTGTGACTGTTTTGGTTTTATGCTCCCAGCCAAGGTGTGACTGTTTTGGCTGTATGCTCCCAGCCAAGATGTGGCTGTTTTTGTTGTATGCTCCCAGCCAAGATGTGACTGTTTTCGTTGTCTGCTCCCAGCCAAGGTGTGACTGTTTTTGTTGTATGCTCCAAACCAAGATATGACTGTTTTGGTTGTATGCTCCCATCCAAGTTGTGACTGGTTTGGTTGTATGCTCCCAGCCAATTGCAAGATGTGACTGTTTTCGCGAATTTCTTATGTATATGAGACCCAGAAAAATCAAAGGCCGATTTCATCAGAACATACTTAATGTACCAATACCATGGCTTCAAAATACTTATGTATGTAGCAAATAAGTACTTAACAATTCGTTAATTGCGTGTTTCCCTCTGCACGTTTGTTCTTAGTCCAAAATTACGTTCTCTGTGGCGTTGTCCTGACTAATGGAGATCTTTACCACTCCGATCATTGCTGATTTTCCCGCCAACAATGCAAGACCCATAAGCCTCAATGAACGCAACGATTTATGATGAGCATGGGAGTCAGACAAAAGAATGTTGATGGCAATAACAAAGATATAAACTGTATAGGAATTTTCATTTCAGGATTTGAACTATTAGTAAGATGATCCAATCAGTTTTGATCAGTGGAATTGAAAACAAAATTTTATTATATTTGTGCTTCAGTAAAATTATAAAAAAGGGGGGAAAGAGAAAAATAATTTGGATCCAATTGAACTAAACTGTAATAAATAATACATCGATTTTCCAGAGTTAAAAACTTATCAATACTAACCGATGATAAATCCTGATTAATATCAGTGTGTGACCATGGTACAAAACACTCAGGTTGATGATGTGAGGCTGTTACAGAAATGCTGGTCGCACTGATAATCAACTCTGGAAATTTATGGTATATTTAGCATTTAAATGACGTGCTGTAATTGGTAACTTACCTGGACGTGCAAATTGTAACGTCATGGGTTTTGTTGCTGACGTGACCACACTTTGCTGGGGACAGATCGACATCCATCTGTAGAGTCTTCAGTGGGTCTGATGTTGTTCGTGAAAGCACTTGGTAGGTACAATGTATTAGTTTAAAGTTGATACAATTATCTCCGAATAATATGAAACACTACTGTAGGATATAAATAGAGGCTACACAACGAGTGGTTGTTGATTATGGTATTTATTTCACTCGAGTTAGTTAATTTCAAAAGTTACAAAAGACAGAGCTTTAGCGAGTGTCTTTCTGTAACATTTGAAAATTAAATAACGACCATTATAAATACCATACTCAACAACCACGAGTCGTGTGATCTGTTTCTACCACAATCTCAGTCGGAAAACAGCTGGAGTATTTCCTGATTTGAATAGCATACACACATTTTGTTGACAAGGCTGGCGTAGTGATATGACCAATATGTAAAAACAAAAAGTCAGTCATTAATATTCAAAAATGACTTTCTTTTTTCAAATTTAATAATTTTCAAAATAAATGTTTCGGCAACAACTTCGTGAAAAAATAAAATGGATGAACGACTTTAAATATTAAGAGTATATATGCAATATTGCATTAATTAATATAAATTAAACACAGACTATATGCGCGTAAGCAATTCGTACGAAGTCTGCCTCCCGCCAAGTGATGAAGACGAACTAATCACTGTCAATGTCCAAAACCATAGACCTGGGACGTTCCTTCGTGAGGTTCTATGGTTGACGTTTATAGTGAGAGTTTGATAACGGGACATGGGGAAAATGAAATATTTTCCGACACTATTACAGATCTTGTTTGGGTTTCACAAAGACATATATATTACGTCGCTGGGTTTCACGACCTCGACACGCACCGGTATGGCGTCGAAACATTATCGAGCGTTTGAAGCAATTTCGCCTGAAACTAGCGATCAAATCTTTAAGCATCATCTTCTATTGGTGGTGCCTAAATAACACCCCTTTTTCATCGCATAACCTCACAAAAAGTCACCAACATTTGCCGGATGTTGACAGCAGACGACGTAAACAAAACAGCACACGCTAGAAAAAAGACTGCATGTTAAACAGCGTATTGTGGTAGAAAACATAATATTTCTATAAAAACCGATGTTCCCAAACAGTTCGTGGTCCACTCTTTTCGTTTTCTTTTGTTTAACATTGTTCACATAGCCTTATACATTGCTATACGTTAATACTTGAAAATGTCAAATGCTTTGATATCAAGTTGAACATCGTTCGGAGTTGCAAACGTATGCATTTATAAGCTCAACAAATACAATAATCAATAATAATGAACCAGACCAGAATGAAAATGTCAACCATGAGCAATATGTAAATGTGGTTCGTAAAAAAAGCTTCATGTATGAAAACACAAAAATAATAATCACGTACCAGAATGCTTCTATTCGCTACACATCCATGATTCGTAAAATATGCATTTATAAACACAATAAATGTAGTTAACATTAATAACGTACCTACAAAATGTAATGCTTTTATTAGCTACATCCATGATTCGGAATAGTGATTCATTGATCTAAAACAATTATAGGCGAAGAGAAACAATTTTGGAGCCATGTGTATCAAAAATATTTTCCAATATTTTGATTTTGTTTTTGTTCGTTTTATATCAATTTTTTTTAGCATCCGCTATTTGTTTTTCTGACACTCAAGCACTAACATATTGAGATTTCGGTGGTTGATACACAAAGAATTGGCTACAATTGTAAGGAAACAACTTCTCTGTCAAATACAATCTATAATACAAATAACAATAGTGGCGTTTAAACCAACACAATCTTAAACATTGGTCTTTTAATGAAACAATGATATTGTTGGAAATTGATATCCAATAATGAACTTGTTATTTCCAGTGGCCGCACGCTAGAAAGTAATTAGTCCTAATGAGGTAAACTGGGCACCTGATTGAACTACACACGAGAGTGGTTTGGAGGCTGTCGACTCACAATCTTCCCAATTAATTGATAATGACGTCTTTCGTCATTTGATTAAAAGACTTATCCTCGAAAAAAACACCAATATAAATGATCACGTAGAAAACGTAAGTGTTTTGTTTTTAACGTTATGAAATTATTCTAACCTGGTTGTTGTCAAATAACATGACAAGGACACATTCTTTTGATCTGACACTGTAGGGGACTTGGACAATAACCATAACATGATGGGAACCGTTTTCTGGGATTTCTATCCGCACGTCCAGCAGATAAAGGTTATGTAGGAAAAAAATAAACATTTCTTTACTATTTCACCATTAATGCAAATTTAAATCGTAGAATCTGGAATCCCATATAAATGAGATGTACTATATATATAGCCGCAATGTTTCCATTAACCATTTTGATATGGGGGAAATTAACAGCTTGGTGTCAGAATTACGCATAATTACTAGTAATGAAATGGTTGTTACAGTTTATCTATCCCATTAATATGTTGATTTGTACAATTTAAATACAAAAAGTGCATAATGTCCAAAACCATAGTTTGACTTGAACAGGTCTATAAGCCTTCTGCTTGCTTTTTTTGTGTAGCTACACGGCCACCGTAGTCTCTAGGGATTATCCGCATTGTCTACGTGACGTTCTGTTCGGAGTCCTGGGTGATGACGCACTTGCGTTAATCTTTCAAAATAAACATGGATGTCTACTAGTGTAGATCGGATGATATTTTTGTGATATTTTCAGGTTCTAATTACTTTGCTAGTATGTCTGTTGTTTGTGAATAGTCCACAACACCGATTTCCACACGTTCCTTCGAGATACAATAATAAACAGGTGGCTTCGCAGAAATATGGACATGGAACTACGCGTTTTTTTAAAACTATTTACTTTGTGGTTATAAAGTCAGTTTTTGGTCACATTTTAGCTAGTTAATGCCTCATCTCATACTAAATCCATACAGTGGAATGTTACAGTCGTCAACAATGTTTGCCTCGAGACGGTTGGACAATTCAATGGCGTAACTGTGTGGATTAAATGCTATGACGAAGATATGAAAATACAGTCTACTTATGGTCTTTAGTATAGTATGGTGGCTGATATATGACATTTCGTCTTTTCGCTTTGTCGCCCGCGAAATAACGCCAAGCGAAATAACGAAATAACGAAATAACGCCAAAGCGCCAAAGCGAAATAACGAAATAACGCCAAACCGAAGTGAAAATAACGCCAAAGCGAAGAGATAAAATGATACTTTAGGTATATAGTAAGTAGCTCCGGACACAACCACTGTAAGCAGTGAGTTATTGTTTTACGGCTTGCATACGGAAGCCATCTAAACTCTTCCGTTTTCTACGACAATGTCTTGATCGATAAAACAGAAATAGAGCGGTCAATGTAAAATATTACATGCAACTCCGACAACTTTTCACTTGAAATGATCGACAATTTTCGTAGGGAAGTTACGGAAACTGCCGAGGTATCTGTAGGGCTGTTTTTGCGATTTTTTAATCGACAAACACATAGCTATTAGAGGGCTTATCACAGGACATCGAAATCGGTGCAAAAGCGAAAAAATAATTGAATGAGTAACTATAGTATTGAGTAAAAAAAACAGAGTTGTGTTAATACAAACATGCTGGAAATGAAACCAAATGAACATGTCCAATCTACTCAAGTGTATGGCAATTAACAGAATAACAACTATCTTTAACAGAATGTACACATTCCAACAGACATGTTTCAACTACTTTAATACAAGTTTTCTTCGTTTTAATGCACACAGTTTTACACACTCTACTGCGCCACAACTCCAATTTAGGTCTGTTTGACTTAGACAAGATTTCAAATCAATATTGCCGTAACTTTAAACAGGCTTCATTCTAATCAACGATGCCATTGGTAGGTACACATGTTCACAAAGCTGTTATTTCACGACAGTATGTTGATAATAACTCCAGAAGGGTATTGATTCGAAGGTTTTTTAAGACATACTTAGAGACGTTTGCTTGAAAAGGCACCAGAAAGTTATTGATTTCGAACACTTTTGACACAAATATGCCGAGGAAGTTTTGATTGTATCGAAATAAGTGCTTTTTATTTGATTTTTTTATACATCAGCTAAAACCAGTCGATATTTAACTAATGAAGAATATTCTACTTATAAGATTCGTGCTCAAGAGACATAAAACGGCCCGTTTTCTAACCACGTGACACTTCACAGCGAGAGCTTATCTTTCGTTTATGATTAGTAATATGCGAAATGACGACAATTGTAACTTAAAAGGACGAATATTGTATCTGCTAGTTCACGACCTTAAGACTCGTCTTTTAGCAAAAATAATATCGTTCTTTTGCAAAAGGAATATAAATAAGCCGCCGGGTATTAACCGATACCCGTTTCGTCTGTTCGCGAAGTATTTATCGGTATTTTGCATATCAGTTAATTATGCAAAAGGTCGAAAGGACAATAATGAAGAAACATTTAATACCATTTTTTTCTGGGGGAGAGGGAGAAATTAATCGGCTCAAAACCAGCCAATAGTGTTTTGGATGGAGGATGTAAGCAGGTGCAAGTCCTTGTTTCTTGTTGAACAATTGATCGGAATTTCAGTATTTGTACCAAATTGTTTCAGTGAAACAGCTTATAAGCCTCTGTTTCATCTTAAGATACACGCCATGATGCTTTTGATTGCAATCCTTACAAGCTATGCCAATTTAAATGAAGGCGAAAGAAAGAAAGAAAGAAAAACGTTTTCGATTTTGCTGTTAACTCAAACACAATGAATAAATATGCGATCCTTAGACAGCGAGACTGACTATTGTGCCGTTAAATGTCTATTTGATAGCTTCCTTTCCCAGAAATCAATTGGCTGGGACTTTTTTTGGTGTGTTTAGTACCCTGAATGCCGACATATCGGTTGGTTCTCCAATAGGTCTACTGTGATTATCAACAAAACACCTTTGACGTCCGATTTGTTCGGAGGATTTCGTCTCCGCAACAGCTGGGGTCATAACACGTTAACGTACTAGAAATGGGACAACTGAAAGTAAGTCCACTAAAGGTGGGGCCACTCAAATTCAAATTAATTTCGTCCACTAACAATAGGACAATTGAAAATTATATCAAGTAAGTCCACTTAAGATGGGACCACTGAAAGTCATACCGCGCTGATAACGATTGGATATTATTCCTAGATATATAAGTCCTAGGTATAATGGTGTGATCACTGGAAGTCGTCAGCCATTTTCTTAAGTCGACTTACTATACAAAGCGACACCAAAGTTACCGGAGTATATCACTACAACTAATTGTATAAGTATTCTGACAAAGGACAAACGAAGAAACAAAAGATAGATACAGTACTTCTAAACCAGCATTGGTTTGGTATGGCTTAATTTTGTTTAACGTCCTTTTAACAGCTAAGGTCATTTAAAAATTTGGAAAAGCATATCAGAAATTTTTAGTTTATATTTAAAACAGAAAATCAGAGATCTCAAACGTAACAATTGAAGCCGCATACACCCATTAACTGAAACTGTATACCGGCACCACAGCACACGTCTGGTACGTCAAGCACCGTATGCTTTCGTAAGCTCGCTATTACATGTTATAAAATGACAATATTAGAAAAATGATACCGACATACACCGAACACCTTCGATAGATTTCATATTTGACATGATATCGAACACCCTCGGAGGTCATCATATAATTTTACATGTTACTGAGATAATGATTCTCATTATTGACATAAATTGTAATACTGGACATGAAATGATATTTCATTAACAAAATTTAGTTTTTGAATTGTTTCAAAATCTAAATTTTGTTAATGAAATCTCCTTAGATATATTGTTATCTGGTATTCCGGATCTGTCTCCTCAACAAAATAATGATATTTTTCGTAACGTGCAAAAATTCATAAAGACCAGCGCTAGGTTTTAATTCGTAAGGCGTTTTTTACTTCTATACTCAATTTGTGAGACTGTTCAGTGTTGTTCTTTCTCTTTTTGTTTCTGTTGTTGTAATGCTACTATTATACATATTATTTGATACCCAGTTGTGCCATTTTTGTAAATCTGACGTATATATTTGAGGAAAGGGCGTAAATAATGTTGTAATAACTTGAGGAAAGGGCGTAAATAATGCTTCAATAATTTGTACAACCACAAATTCACTTCAACAAAATTCCATAACTTATAAATCAATTACACTGGAAAATACTTATATCATAATTATAATTATGTGATGGAAGAGCCGGGAAATAAAAATTGTGTTAAATCTATATATAAAACGGAAGGAGGTAATGATATTTTAAATGTTCAAGCATAGTGTTGTAAAATTTGAATTGTGTTACGATTATCCAGTTCCTTTATAACATGCTAGTACAGAGGTGATGATGAGTTTCATTGTCCGGGTGGCGATGTTAACCTTTCTGTGTACCTCTACAATCAGTCTAGGTGCAGTCGTAGTTTCTAAGCAGAACGTCTTGGCCGCAGACAGCGTCGGGTCACAGGGTACAGCAGATAACTGACATCGCGTGCATTGTATACATTATACATTATTTAAAATGAAGAGGAATTCTTCGGGGTTTAACCACCTGATAGACGTTGCTCAAAATCTGGACAATTTCCAACAACTCATAGAAGTTTCATCGTTTTGTATTTGTTCCCAGTAAATCCAGGCAAAATTCGGAATTCCCTGGCTATTGCGATCAAAAAGGCGGCGTTATATAAGAAGAATATATGAAAACAGTAAAAAGAAAAATGAAGAAAAGGCATTAAGAAAACCTAAGGGACTATAATGGTGCAAACTGACTTGGAGTATGAGCACAATGCTTCATAAACTAACTAGTTCGACTTGACCACCGGTTAACCCCCACCCCCACCACCACCCCCCAGCTTCCATATTCATCGGCGACAAATCTGCACTTACCTGACGTATCAAAGAACGGAATGGACATGAAAGAGAATTAATTATATGTAAATCTAAATATACAAGTGGTCTTTCTACAACAAGGCGATTTTCATCGAATTTCTTTCCACAAAGTGGTGCGTTGTTTTTATCGTTAAGTCCTTGCATGCTACATGTATACATGTCGAAACTTAAATAAAAGAAACCGTCGGGTTCTACTAGAACACAGAAAGAATACATTACAAATACATTTTATTCCCATGGCAATATACGGCTATATGTCTCAAATGAATCGATTGTCGGTCGGTCGGGCTCCATATATAATCGTTACTAGACGGTGAATGCAGATTCAACTATGTACATGTAGGACGGTATCATGGTATGACTTCTCCGTCTAAAGTGATTCAAAATATTGATCGTTCAATTGAACAATAATTAAATGTTTTGTATATGTATATGTATATGTAAAACATCCGACATGGAAACCTGCGATTTGCTCAACTCTACAAGAGTTCTCCGACACCAATATCCCCGTCATCGAGAGTTCTCCGACACCAATATCCCCGCCATCTCCATTGGAACGTCCGACTGTATCTGTTAAATTCCAAACTGCAAACAACATTGCGATAAAAACAAAATCGATTCTTTAGATATTTTAAGTAAAGATTTACTTTAAAATTACATTTATTCAAGTCCGTAAACAACAGAAAACTGAGAAAATATCGATTTAATACCACCTTGTTTGCATTCCAATCGCTGTTTTCTCTTATGCACATGCGCCGAGTGATCTGTTTGCTTCCCCTTAGGCGGCGTGCCAGCTTGTTTCTCACTTTTCCTAACAGCAACCTACATATATATAGATTGATGTGGGTCTTTAGGAAACTCTCCAAAAATCGACCCGTTTCTCGCGTGTACCCAAGGAACTAAGTCTGCCAAAACCCTCCTTCTCCCCGATTCCTCCCCTCAATCACAACACTTGGCATGTCAGCCATTGTACCACAAACCTATATTTAATTGATTTTGAAAAAAAAACAAGAAACTAAATTAATGTTCACGTGTGAGTACCTCGGTTCTTTGCCCTGTGTGTTTCATTGATAGAACATTATTATGGGCCTGGGAATTCCGGATCATTCTCAAACGTTTTGGATATAATGATTTTAAGCCGGAGACTACGAGACAAATCTTTGTAATTTTACCTTTGGGGGTCAGAAACTCTGTGTGGTGTCCACTAGATCAGGCATTCGAATACATTATTGAAAAGATTTGAATTTCAATCTGAAACAGAAAAAAAAAACAAGTTTGCCAAATCGATGAACGAAGACCATCATTACGCAGCACACAATCACTAAACCTATCATTAATGTACGATAACACGACACGTTTATCTAGACCCAGAAAACCACAGATCTCGTGATCTGCAGCATTACGTCAAGGCATGCGTACGTACGACTGAGACTCGAACCGATCTCAGACAAAAATACGACTTAAATCACGTGAAACGGAAAGTTAGTAAACTAGCAGGAGACATTTTAATATGAATTTAAAATGAGACGATATGTCTCTTCTTTACTTTCTTTGTTGTATGCATGCGATCAAACGTAGGTCGAGTCAGCCGTACACTTTTTCTCTGACAGACCCGAGTTATGTTAGCAAGACAATCGATTATTGATATAATTATCTACCAGTTTATCACCACAAAAAACACCACAGGGATACACTGTGATCGTCTCCCTCCGTCACAAGTTACAAATGCCAATTTAACCTTGGGAAGGAGATTGCTTTCGCTTTGCTCGCTAAGACATGCTTAAATCAAATCACTCACACAGTTTATTACATAGATGTACCATATATATATACATTGTACCTGTGCATAAATGCATAAATACATTTAGGGAAGGGAGGAATTCTTAAGGAAAAAGAAAAAATGGGACCTTGAAATGTATTTGCAGAGTGTTAAATGGAACAGGAACATTACATCGAACTTTTACTTACAGTTACGATCGTAATCATCAAAGTATGATTGTAATCAACAGAAAATGTCCCTGCAGGTAGGGGGTAAAAGCTGTACATGTACCCCATTGCATGATCGTAAGAGGCGACTAAATTTGGGATCTTATCTTTTCTCTTCTTTCTAAACGACTTTTTCTTCCTAATGTCTCCCTTGACAATGCCTCATTTTGGCCTTTAGTTGAACGTCCACCCCTTTGAGGAAGGCTTTGGGTTCTGTCCCCTGGCCGAGACAAACCAGAGTCTATAAAAATGGTAGTTACTACTACTGCTTAACGCTCAGCAATTTAGGAGTGGAACGACTGGTTCGCCCGTTGTCAGTATAATGTGACCGGGTTGGGTGTCCTGTCGGGTGTCTTCGGCAGTATGTTTCAGTGAGGTAGCACTATAAAGTGGGCATCAGTTTCGCGTTATCACAAGGAGACAAACACGAATATATCGCAGCCTCCCAAATACACACAGATACACTAAACGCATGCATCTTGCACACAGGGGAAGCCGTCCTTAAATGACCATAGCTGTTGATAGGACGTTAAACAATACTAAACCAAACTAAGCAACAGAAAATAGGGATAGTTATTCCCTTTTCCATCGGTATTGTTATTTGTACTACACCGGTTGAACTTTCTGATACATGTACATGTCAACTTCGTTTTACGACTTCCCTACGGTTGCTTTCCCTTCAGTTTTAACTGTACATATTATTCAGTTTTGTAATTAAAGGAATGACGTTTATTGATTTGTACACGTACCATTGTGAGGATGATTACACACATAATAAATGTATTTTTTGAGTGATTTAAGTTTGTTTATTTAATTAATTTCCTATGCAAGTATTCACTGGTCTATTCTAGAATAAGCAACAAATGATGCTGTTCGTCCATATTACTTTGACTCCTAGAGAAGTATATTTATATTTTTCAAACAATCTTAATCTATGAGAAAACAGAGAAAATTATATATTTACATTTATCATGCCTGTTTAACTATTAATCAGTTTTCTAAAGTTAATAGAATAAAACAAAAAAGTATATCGCGGCGACCACAGAGAATGTTTGGTATTTATATAGTGTTATAAAATATCAGACACATTGTCTTAGACCGTCCGAGTTACTTTCCAGCATTTCTCAGACGACATCATATCAAGTCGTCATCTTTGGTGATGAAAACGTTTAATTTCCGAAGTACATGGTTTAATCTCTTCAGCGATTTATTTAAGCATTGAACTGTAAGCTGTGTCATTCAAATAGATCATAAATACCATACAAAAACAGTTCAATACTTATAATTACGTTTTCTCTGTCTCTTAAGTTCTTTTTTAACTTATGATTTATATTTAAAGTTAATAATGCCCGCCTTATCGACAGTTCACACAATTTCGTTCAATAGTTTGAACAGCGTATTGTCGCGTGCTGATTGGCAAACAAAGTAGTACTTTTAAATTTTAACAAACACTTCAATTTTATTCCACAATTCAGTATCAAAACAATTGCGTATGATATGTCTATAGGGTGATTTAAGTTTATCAATAGAACTCTGAGCTGAAAGTTAGATTTGAAATTGTTTCGATTTTTCCCCGGAACAAATTTCGTGCATGGACAGATACAGTGAACACCATAAATCCGACCTTGCCCTGAACGAGGGAGTTATTTTTGGAAGTTAATACGAACTTTTCTTTTTGCTCATTTTGTGAAGAATCCAGGCGTGAATTTATTTGTTGATTGTATGGGAACCTGACAACAGTCGGTAGATTCTATAACAGACTCGTTATTTGACATGTTGTCAGAAACTGAGGAACCGTGAATTCGAGACGCGTGAAACTGATAGCATTTGAAGTGAGTGATCTAGTGACGGAGCACAGGTTCGTTACAAATGTCTGAAATGACGAATGTTTATGTGTGCTGTGACTCATATCAGTAGGTCTGTACCATATGTGTCAGTAGGTCTATAGAATATGTGTATTTCAGACATTTGTAACGAACCCCTGTTGATCAGTGCAGTGTAACAGACGATATTTCTGATAAATTGCATGAGCGTTAAAATTGTTTCCATTGCCGGCATTGGTGATTTCAACCGATGTGCATTTTGTACGATATTGCAGACCTTGGTCTTGTTTTCGTTGTAATAAAAGCGTTTTATATTTTATTTTTTATTTTGCACATAAATTTACGATGACATTGTCAAATCTCACAATGCCCAGCGATATTTCAGCAGCCGTCATGTTTATTTACATTGGATATTGTAGTTCCGGTCAGTGTTGTATTAATACGCTAAGAATTGTGTCTCGTGATGCATGGTAATTAAAGTCCCATCAACGACACAGCTTTCAAAGAGGCTATTTAGTGACAATGCCATGCAAATGTAAATATTTATTTTTAAGATGCCAACGTTTTTGTCTTCATGTGTTGATGCTATATTATGTTTTGTCCTCGTCTGTTGATACTATGGTATATTTCATCCTTGTGTGTTTGCGAAATGGTGTATTTTGTCCTTGTATGTTGACGCAATGGTATATTTTTCCCTCTTGCATTGACGCGATGATATAGTTTACCCCTTTGAACTGACGCGATGGTATATTTCGTCCTCGTGTGTTGACGCTGTGGTATGATTTTTGATTTCGTGTATTGACGTTGCGGTATATTTTGTTCTCGTGTTTCGACGCTGTCGTATATTTTGGTCTTCGTGCGTTGACGCGATGGTATGCTATAGTATTTGTTTTCATGTGCTGACGCTGCAGTATATTTTGGCCTCGTTTGTTGACGCTGTGGTATATTTTTTATTATATGACTGGTGCTAATTCGCAGCCCTGATTGGAGGAGCGACGTCATGTGACGAGTCTGTAAATATGTTAATTTCCCAGTCAGTCTGTATGTAATTCTGTTACCAATCACAGTACTGAATTAAAATAAAAACGAATTCTGAACTATGTGAATATTGATGATGTCGATTGTGCAAATAATATTTACCTGAAATTAAATATCACATGAATTGAATCTGAAATTAAATTTGTGTGTATGCTATTTTGTATTTGAAGTCCTTCACTCGGTGAGTCCAAAATGGTCCATACCATCCATATGTTTATGGCTTGAAAAATTATTAATCTCATTGTAAAATGTCATATAATAAAACAATTGTGGACTTCAGTCTCTGTCTATCTCTGATTTACGGACCTGGTCGGGAAAAGATTGACCTCGGCCTTCGGCTTCTGTGAATATTGTTCAGACCAGGTCCTTAAATCGGGGATAGACCTCACCTGAAGTTCATAATTGTGTAGTATTGTGTTTTGGTGTGTTAACGCTGCGATATATTTCTTCGTTTTCGTGTGTTGACGCTGTGGTATATTTTTGTATATCAAGCTACAGAACAAAAAAAAAGGAGCAACACCCCCAGAGCCTCCCGAGAGGGGGGTGGGGAGGATGAGAGGCTCACTCGGACAGATCAAACGGAAACGACCAGGACACGGACAAACACAACGATGATCCAAACAACGTTAAGTGGAGAGCCAGTAAAAGCAGGATGTCATTGTGGAACGATATACAAGAAAATCAGAGGGCTGAACATCCATCTGGCAAGGACCTAATGTGGCCATAGAGAGATACTAACGCAGCGCACAGATATCAGCAATGAATCTGGTGAGACGCAGGAGGAACTCAGTCAGGAGTCAAACCATAGTACAGAGAGCCTCCAAGCTTCGGTGTCGCCAGATGGCAGCATTGGTAACTTGAATGAAGCGAGCGCCCATGGTGTGCAAGCAGTGAGGGACAGGAGATTAGACAAAGTCCAGGGGCCCAAGACAAATAACGAGGCAGCTTGGCGAAATTTTGATCAGGACCTGGAGGCTATTTTGGAGACCACTCTACAGGGGGATGTGGAAAGGAAAGTAGAAGCACTGACGTCAATTGTGTACAGTGTATGCAAAGAACGATTCGGAGTTGAAACATCCAGAACACAACCCAGAGCAAAGACAACAAAGGAGAACAAGAGGGAACGTAAGATCAAACAACTACGAAAGGAGCTAAGGGAATTAAAAAGAGGTTTAAAACAGCACCAGAGAGTGAAAAAGTTCGGATACAGCAGATAAGAGACGACCTTAGGGAGACACTTCGCCGCCTAAGGAATGCAGAAAGACTAAGGAAGGGAAGGAAGGAGAGAGCGAAGGAAAGAGCAGATTTTGCCAAAGATCCATTCCAGTTCTCAAAAACTTTGCTAGGAGCAGAGAGATCAGGCCATCTGGAAAGCTCGAAGGAGGAAGTGGAAGCTCATCTCAAAGGTGTCTATTCAGACAACAGGACAGCAGAACCTTTAGGAAATTGTCCAAGAATCTTAGAGGTAGATGCCCCAAGTGCACCATTGGATACCAAACTTACCTGGAAAGAGATTCAAGATGTGGTGAAAAAGGCAAGATCAGGGTCAGCCCCAGGACCAAGTGGGATAACATACAAGGTTTACAAGAAATGTCCAAGACTGCTAAGGAGACTGTGGCAGCTAATCTGTAAAGTATGGAAGAAAGGGACCATACCGGCATGCTGGAAGAAAGCAGGGGGAACCCTTGCTCCTAAAGAGAAAGACTCCAAGACGGTTGAACAATTTAGGACCATATCGCTGCTGAGTGTCGAAGGAAAGATCTTCTTCTCGATACTTGCCAAGCGCATGACAGCCTACATGGTGGAAAACAGTTACGTTGACACCTCAAATCAGAAGGGAGGAATCCCCGGATTTTCAGGATGCGTAGAACATACAATCGTCATCAGCCAACTGATCAGAGAAGCCAAGCACAAAAAAGGTTAACTGACAGTGGTATGGTTAGATCTTGCAAACGCCTATGGATCTGTACCACACAAACTGATTGAGGCAGCCCTGGTTCATTATCATATTCCGGAGCACATCCGGAAAATGGTAATGAGCTACTTCGGAGGGATACAATTGCAGTTTACAGTTGGGGAGAGCACTACAGCGTGGCAAGATCTGGAAAAGGGAATAGTTAAGGATGTACCATTTTACCTATACTCTTCATCATGGGAATGAATATCATCATCAAGACAGCAGAGAGAGAAACCAGAGGACCTAGAATGGGGTCTGGCATCTACAAACCAGCCAATAGAGGCTTCATGGATGACCTAACGATCACTACCACCACACATGTACAGGCCAGATGGGTCTTGTCCGCGCTGGAGGAGATAGTTACATGGGCACGGATGCAGTTAAAACCTCGGAAATCACGTTGCATGATTATGAGGAATGGCAAACTCAGCCGACAGTTTGTACTGAAGGTCCAAGAGGAGGAGATACCTTCAATCATTGGCAGCCCCATCAAGTGCCTAGGGAAATGGTTTGATGACACACTCAGTGACAGCCAGAACCACAAAAACACCCAAAGTCAAGTGCGCCAGTGAATGAAGAAGATCCACAAGTCGGGACTTTCTGGAAAGTACAAATCATGGATATAACAACATGGCATGCTACCAAGGCTCACATGGCACCTGCTACTGTATGAAATACCAGCCTCAACAGTAGAAGGGTTAGAGAAGATGGTGAATTGGTACCTGCAGAAGTGGCTTGGGGTCCCACCAAGTTTCACATCAGTTGGGCTGTACAGTTGTTCGGCAGAACTACAACTACCATTCAAATTGGTCGTTGTAGAGTTCAAGGTAGCAAAATGCAGGCTGGTGATGACTCTGAGGGACTCCAAAGACGTGAAAATCAGCAAGGCAGGGATACAGACAAGAACAGGGAGAAAGTGGTCAGCAAGCATTGCAGTTGGTGAAGCAGAGAGTATGCTCGAGTTGAAGGATATCATCGGGAACACCTGCGTCGGAAGACAAGAAGTTGGCTTCTCTCATTTCCAGCAGTTGGAGAAAGCAAATACTCAAGAAAGACGGCAAATGGTGTAGAAAGAAATCAGAAGGGAGGAAAGGAGGAGAGGGAAATCTATGGAACTCAGCAAACAGGGTGCGTGGACCAGATGGAATCTCCCAGAGAGGAAGATGATGTGGGCTGAAATATGGAGAATGGAGCCCTTCCGGATATCATTTCTGCTACGATCCGTGTATGACACGCTACCATCTCCTGTTAACCTGCATCAGTGGGGATTGACGGAGGATCCTTGCTGCAAGCTATGCGGAGGAAGAGGAACAATGGTTCATATCTTGTCTGGTTGCAAAGAAGCACTACGACAGGGTAGATACCGATGGAGGCACAACAACGTCTTGCGGGTCCTAGCAAATATCCTTGAAGTGGAGAGAAGGAAGAAAAGAACTGGTGTAAGAACAAACCAGGATGGTATCAAGTTTGTGAAACCAGGGGAGAAAGCCACAGGGAAGCCTCGAAGCACCTCATCCATCTTGGAACGGGTGCCAACATGGGAAATGAAGGTTGACCTTGACAGGAAGCTTGTGTTTCCAGGAATAGTGGAAACAACACTGATGCCTGAAATGGTAATATGGACAGAGCAGTCCAGACACCTCATCGCCATAGAGCTCACCGTACCATGGGAGGAAGGCTGCGAGGAAGCTCACGAGAGGAAGAAAGTCAAGTATGATGAGCTGATGGAAAAGTGCAGGAGCAGAGGATGGACAGTATGGCTCTTTCCAGTGGAGGTTGGCTATAGAGGTTTCCCCGCACAGTCAGTGTGGAGGACACTACCGTCAATAGGATTCACTGGGAGGGCAAGAGCTACCACCATCAGACGATTGGGAGAAGCTGCAGAGAGAGCATCGTGCTGGCTATGGCACAAACGAGAAGAGCCGATGTGGAAGCCGACATAGACGAGTATTGATTTGGCCACCACTACTGACCCACCAGCCGGAGGATGTAGTTATTAAGGGTCGAAACATCTGAAGAGGTCTTGCCATTACCTGATGACGTCAAATGAGGCTTCGCGACTAGAATGACAGCAGTGACGGACTACAAGTCAGGGTTGTTACAAGATGCAGAATTACCATCATCTGTAAACAATCATCGTATTGTGTTTTTTGTGTTAACGCTGTGGTATTTTGTTTTTGTTTTTTGTTTGTTGATGCTGCAGTATTTGTTTTCTCGTGTGCCGACGCTGTGGTGAACATTTTTTTCTGCTTTCATATCGCAGGTCGGAGAATGTCCTTTGAGCTGACAAAGCTTAATGCATTCGCTCTGATATAAGTCTGAAAAAACCCATATGGGTAAAGACATATAGATCTACAATGTTGTCAAAACTACTGATAAGAAGAAAGCGTTTATGTCGCTCAAGTTATCGCAAAAACAATTTGACGTTCAAAACACCAAATGCCGATGGAGGAAAAAAACATCATGGAAACGACAAGATACTATGTTTCCCTATTTGAGAATAAGCATGTTCGCAAAACGATTATGTCGAATTGCCAAAATACACGTGAACGCCGAGATTATTGATAGCTTAAGTTGTTACAAATAGAATTCTGCCACCAATATCGGAGATATGTGCGTACTCGGTAATTTACATACTACGTGGGGACGATAAGAATGACAGTCAGATATACGGGGAAGAAAGGCAACAAGACATATTCACTGTGATCGTAGAACTGTACGTGAAATGTTTCCGACCAATATCCATGTAAATGCATTAATAAAAGATATGTTCGCAGTGGTAATGTCTTTTTGTATATCTAGAAAGCAAAACAAGAAAGAGTAAGTACAGTACATATTGATACTTTTCCAAAATACAAATTGCCATTTCAAACACTGCATTAATATTCCCGAGGGAGCGGGACGTGGTTTTAAAATACAATAGTGTTTCATGGATTCAATATTTCAAATTGGTCATTTAGATAAATAAGTATAGTAATTTATGATCTTCGTCCATCTTGATTTTGCTTTTTAGCCGATTAAAGATAATGACCTTCTTGTGATATGATATTATATATATGTATGTATATTTAAACACCCCTGCTATGGCGTTTGATAAGGCGTACATCAACAAATTTAACGAGAGCTGTTCAAAATGGTCTATTTCACAACATCCATTTCAGCTGGAATGAACATTAATACTATTTGTAGATTAAAAGGATCTTGAAGTCTGTAATAGCAAGCTGTATAGATGTAATATACAAAATTATTTTTAAGTTGACAAGTGTTGTTAAGGTTTGGGGGAATATATTTTGATGAATTATTGATATAAATTCCAAATGGGACTGTTGAACATATTGAAGACGGTTACTAACATACATGCACGATCGTCTAACTTTACATTCGATACACAGTGAAATAAGAATTTCTAGAAGTACATGAAGTTGCATATCATGTATCCCCTAAAACATGTATTAAAGACACCCAACTTCTCCCTCGTCCATCTAGACATTTCCCTATCTAGTGTTAGTGTATCGACCAGTAACACGGTCTATAACAAACATAACGGCATCAACCTTAATCGATCTTTTACGAAGTAATATTAATTTCATTATATATAGATCGAGTGCGTAGACAATTGTAGATCATACATTTCCATTGATTTCAGTATTTGAGAACATTATCACGCAACAAGAGCAAACATTTTATCAAACACACATAACCGTGTATACTAAAGTTTTAATGTAATATTCCAACACTTCGTTTGAAACACATAGATAAAACATATTAAGTTCACACACCACTTGGTGGTCGGATGGGCATGGCGCAGTAATTAGCGCACTAGCCTTTCACGAAGACGACCGGGGTTCGATTCTCCATCGGACGCACATGTAAAAAGGTATGGGGTCATCACATGCTGCCCGACATCGCCGGTTTCCTCTCACATAAAGCCCCCACCCGCTAACATATGGAATTATCAATTGTTTCATACTTATTCTTAGATAAAGTTTACAGTTATGAAATATAGAAAATGATTCCATTCGACGTTTCAAGTTCTACAGTAAAATATAACAAGAGGCTTGTTGGTCGTTTCCTTTTTTGTCACGTGACAAAGCAAACTAATACAGTATGATGTTGGGAAGCGATCAACACCTATCAGATATTTGGTAACTATCAGAAAATAAAGACTATCTCCAGTATATATACCCGGCAGTATGAAATGTTGATTCTTATCGAATTATAACATACCCTAAGCATGGTGACCCTTGAAAAGCAGTTGATAATGTTTGCTAGATGCATAAATCATTTCTTTTTATTGAGTTCTGTATTTCGTACCCTCAAACTGTCATTCCATAACAAAAAGACGGACCATGTTTGAAATATATATCTATGTTTATGAACAATATTAGACTCTCCCTCTCCACCGGGGATGATGGCCGGCCAATGAGTAATGAAAATTACAAAAAATTAATAAAGCATCTAAGGAGTTTTACATCTATGAACAGTATTTCATTCTAGTACTTCTGGGTCTAAAGAAGATATTTGAACATTATCAGTCGGTTATTTTCCTATTTTTACCCAGCCCCCAGTGAGTGGTTACATGTCTAACCTGTATTGCAATAGTTCCCACTGAAATAATTGAAACACATGTATACCCTAACGTTTTCTTTCCCTATGTAAACTAAGCTTTAACCCCTCCACAAAGGAAAAATTCACAGTTAATAAAACACATCGTTCCACCTAATTCCCCTTGATTCTAGCAACTTTTAGTTGATAGAAGATCGATTTGGTCCCGCCCGAAGGCTCTTTGGGGCGTAAGCCATTTAATTCACAAATGTGAGTCGTTTTTAGGGTATGGAAGCGTCCAAACCGGTTTACTGGTCTTTGAGGTGAAGTCGCAAATGTGAATTGTTTATGGACGGACGACGGACAAAAGGTGATACAACATTTTTGATATAGGACTTCGTCTCAGGTGCCCTAAAAATATCTACATTTTGTATCTGAAAACATGTGAATGACGACAATGGCCGCATTATTAGTAACAATAAGCCTAAGGCTTCTCCACAGAAATAGATGCTATGGATGCCATTACAAAGCAATTTAATAAACAACAAAGGCACGATCCGGTCTATAAATATCACTTTTCCCGTAGCTAGAATCCATGCATGCCCGTGACCAGGATGTACGAGGTGTGTGGAGGTAAGTTTGGAGCTAAGGCAGGTTAATCTGGTTACACGCTCATCTCCCACGTGTCTGTACCACCTATCAAACCGCAATTATTACACAAGCATCATGCCTGTGTTTCTTTTTCTTCTTCCGTTTTACATAACTATCTGTATTTGATGTGAATTACTCATTCTTACCACTGTTGTTACAACATTCCTGGTTTACTTGCATTATCTAATTCCTCAAGAACGATGTATTCCTCTTAAATAAATCACCTCCTTGATTCACCTTGGCCCTTTCTCTGTATTTACTCTATCTAAACAACCGCTAGTTCGCTCACCGTCGCTCTTTCACCTTTTCTCAGCCTATATTTTGTTCAGCTTGTCATATCTCCCGTACCTCTTTCTCAGAACTGCCACGTCGTTTATTTTATGGAAGTGTTTCCTTCCATTTACCTCTTTATGTTGCTATTTACTCTCATACCTTTCAGTCATTAATACTGTCTTCTTCACAAAGAAAAATTATAAAATCAGTAAATACTCTTTCGGGAGATATCGGTTTTACATTATCATGTACATCGATTATCTCCCTTTGGCCCGCTGCTATCATTCGCCGTATGAGTTGCTTTACACCTTCTAATCATAAACCATTGCCAACAATTCTTGTGTTCTCTGAATATCTTCTTCGTCCTTTATTTCCGTCCCATTCACCCTTTCATTTCATTTATTCTCTCATTCATTATCTTATTCATCCTCTTGTGCATTCTCATTCATCCTTTCATTCACTCCCATTCACAGCCTCATTCACCCTCGCGTTCACTCCCATTCATCCTCATAGAAATGAAATACAAGAGAGTATTTACATGTGTGTTTACATTAATTTTCTGCAAAGTTCCACACGTGGCATGTACTGTCCGACCTTTGACATTTCTTAACAGCAGCAGACATACCTATTGGGTCGCATCTATAAACTGAACTATATATCAAAATGGCCACATATCGGCGGCTGTATGTCGTCTTTGAACGAGGAAATAAAAAGTATGAAATCCACATGGCATCCATTGAGAGAGTTGTCTGCTATACAGCATAAACCATCTGTTGTTTACTGGAACTCTTCAGACCTTCTGATCAAAGTGATGAGAAAAGGAGAAAATGCACCAGGTTACTATCTCAAAACATCATGTATAAGCGATTACGTATTAATCTTTATGCCCCTGAATAATACAATATGTGTTTTATAAACCTACAAGATTCAATGAGGAAGAGAAGCAATCTTGTTAAGTATCGGATGATAACAATCGTTTACTATGATTGACGGCAAGACAAACGTTTTAACAAACATGACTCGGGGAGGATAAGTTAGTCCTGCGCTTTAAGCGTTGATATAGACCTTTTCTGAACTCCTCATCATCTTCATTGTCTTTTCTCGTCTTTATGATCATCTATAAATATATACATATGCAAAAGATTGATAGATCTACATGATAGAAATAAAAGAGAAAATAAAGTGGAAGAAACAGGTTTCATTATTTCAACTGCAAAGAAGCATAATATAAAGTAAAACCACAGAGCAATGCAGATCTGGTTTTTACTTATAGTCCATATATATCAACATGACAACATTAATAGCGAACACACATAACAATGTCAATAGCGAGCATACATGATAACGCTAATAGCAAGCACACATGACAGCGCTTATTGCGAGCACCCATAACAATGCCAATAGCGAGTACACATGACAGCATTAATAGCGAAAACACAACAATGTCAATAGCAAGCACACATGACAAAGCCAATAGCAAGCACATATGATAACGCCAAGAGCAAACACACATGTGACAACGCAACATGGCCAACACACATGACAACGCCAATAGCAAACACACATGTGACAACGCAACATAGCGAACACACATGACAACGCCAATAGCAAACACACATGACAATGCAATTAGCAAGCATACACGACAATGCCAATTGCAAGAAAACATGACAAAGCCAATAGCAAACACACATGTGACAACGCAACATAGCGAACACACATGACAAAGCCAATAGCAAACACACGTGACACTGAAAAATAGCTAACACACATGACAATGCCAATAGCGAACGCACATGGCAACGCCAATATCAAACACACATTATAACGCCAATAGCAAACAACATGAAAACACCAATAGTAAGCACACGTGACAATCATGACAATGCCAATAGCAAGCACACATGAAACGCAAAATAGCGAACACACATGACAATCATGACAATGCCAATAGCAAGCACACATGAAACGCAAAATAGCGAACACACATGACAACGCAAAAATGCGAACACACATGATAACGCAAAAATGCGAAGACTCGTGATAACGCCAATAGCAAACACACGACAACGCCAATTGCGAACGAACATGACAACGCCAATAGCAAACACACATGACAACGCCAATAGCAAACACACATGACAACGCAAAATAGCGAACACACATGACAACGCCAATAGCGAGCACACATGACCATGACAAATATCATACATGTACATACATGATAACGACAAATAAGCAAGCACACATGATAACGCCAATAGCGAACACACATGACAACGACAAATAGTATACACACATGACGACGACAAATAGCAAACACAAAACAATCGATGGTATGAGCAAATACAATGACAATTAGGATAGCAAAAACATGCACGATAACGACAAATAGCACATACACTACGCCGACAAAAAGCAACTACACATGACAACGACGCTTAAAGACAAGAACCAGTTTACATTTTTCGAGGTTCAAGTTTATAAGGACGAGGATTGCTTAGAATCCATTAGGTTCCCATTCTCATAAAAGACAAAATTTTGCTAACAGTCCCCTAGGTTCAAAGTTATAAAAGGCGAAACTCTGCAAACAATCCCTTAGGGTACCTTTTATAGATGACGATCTTTTGCTTTGAGCTCCCTACGTCCCCGTTGTTCCAAAAGTTCCCGTTTATAGAGGACTAGTATGAAGTACATGGCTTTGCTAACAGTTCCCTAGGTTCCTATATATAAAGGACGATAGTCTGCTTACAGTCCCCTAGGTTCCTATACAGAAAGGACGATAGCCTGCTAACAGTCCCCTAGGTTCCTATACATAAAGGACGATAGTCTGCTAACAGTCCCCTAGGTTCCTATATATAAAGGACGATAGTCTGCTAACAGTCCCCTGGGTTCCTATATATAAAGGACGATAGTCTGCTAACAGTCCCCTAGGTCCCTATACATAAAGGACGATAGTTTGCTAACAGTCCCATGTGTTCCTATATATAAAGGACGATAGTCTGTTAACAGTCCCCTAGGTTCCTATATATAAAGGACGATAGTCTGCTAACAGTCCCCTGGGTTCCTATACATAAAGGACGATAGTCTGCTAACAGACCCCTGGGTTCCTTTACATAAAGGACGATAGTCTGCTAACAGTCCCATAGGTTCCTATACATAAAGGACGATAGTCTGCCAAAAGTCCCCTAGGTTCCTATACATAAAGGACGATAGTCTGCTAACAGCCCCATAGGTTCCTATACATAAAGGACGATAGTCTGCTAACAGCCCCCTGGGTTCCTTTACATAAAGGACGATAGTCTGCTAACAGTCCCCTGGGTTCCTATACATTAAGGACGATAGTCTGCTAACAGTCCCCTAGATCCCTATACATAAAGGACGATAGTCTGCCAAAAGTCCCCTAGGTTCCTATACATTAAGGACGATAGTCTGCTAACAGTCCCCTAGGTCCCTATACATAAAGGACGATAGTTTGCTAACAGTCCCCTAGGTCCCTATACATAAAGGACGATAGTCTGCCAAACGTCCCCTAGGTTCCTATACATAAAGGACAATAGTCTGCTAACAGTCCCCTGGGTTCCTATACATTAAGGACGATAGTCTGCTAACAGTCCCCTAGGTCCCTATACATAAAGGACGATAGTTTGCTAACAGTCCCATGTGTTCCTATATATAAAAGACGATAGTCTGTTAACAGTCCCCTAGGTTCCTATATATAAAGGACGATAGTCTGCTAACAGTCCCCATAGGTTCCAATATATAAAGGAAGATAGTTTTTTAACAGTCCCCTAGGTTCTTTTATATAAAGAACGATATAGTTTGCTAACAGTCCCCTAGGTTCCTATACATAAAGGACAATAGTCTGCTAACAGTCCCCTAGGTTCCTATACATAAGGACGATAGTCTGCTAACAGTCCCCTAGGTTCCTATACATTAAGAACGATACATGAAGTTTGACCTCTAGGTTCCCGCACAGATAAACACGTTGTCAGCTGAGAAGCTGTCATTAAATTGAGACATTACCTTTAAGTGACCATGTCTCTTCACAGCAGTGAAGTTGTTGCTACATGTAATAGCTTCAATTGAATTGTCTGAAATAGACTAAAGAACAGCAAGTGTCTGTCTAGAGACCGAGGCGATACTTGTGCCTAAATCAAATTACCGACATGTTCCAGCCCTTTGTCTGACATTGGCAGATAGAAAGGTTAACTTGAGCCATCCCTCACATCTGAAATAAGCATAAAAAGGAATCATTTGTTTTAATATTGGAGAAAACAAGTGTACTATATCAGTGCAATAAGTCTGAATTCCATATTTTTTTAAATGATAAATTATAAGGCTTAAATACATTTATTTTACACATATTTTTGACAAAATAACCATGGATAGTAAACGTTTTATTACTTTCCTATCATTTCGAAATGGTTTACGTCCAAATCACACGTGCATAAATTAGAATGAATAACGAATACAAGACTTGTGAATCTATGTTTATATCCCCATCCATCTATCCTCATCTAAAAAGATAACGAAGCTGAAGTTCGTACTAACCAAAAAAAAATTGCTTTTCTAATTCTATTTATTCATGAATACATCAAATAAGCTTATCTCAAACCGAAACATATTTCGCATACCACTTCAAGATCATAAGTGAAGTTTTGAGGCAATAAAATCAGATCAAACATTCTTGTCTGAACAAAAGTACAAGCCCTCGGTACATGTACAGTACAATACCCCAGTGGGACATATAATGGTACTGTATGTACTAAACTCCCTCTTTACTAAACCACACGTGGTAAAATATTACGTACACTTCACTTCGTAAGGAGAGGGCGTTCATCGGCTTTGTCCGTTGCCCAATTGCTTTTGTATATACGATCTGAACAATGAAATATTTCATCTACTTGATTCAATGTCTGTCCATAGTTTCCATTACTACGCTGTATTAAACACTTGGAACACACGAGATCCAGTGTCTGACCAACAATTACAAATTCAACGTCACAACAATGCACGTGTCTTAGACCAGCAAATAAAGACTGTTTGACAACAGCATATATCTAGTGATACTTCCAATTATCCACACTGTACTTCAATTACTGATAAAATACTCAGATTTATTAAAAGTGCGTAGTTTCAACAAATCGTCAATCAGACCCACAATAGGTCAATAACCAGCTCGCGCGCCCTTGGTCTTTTCCAATTCCTGTGCAGGGAAAACTATTTGCTCGATGGGTTCTGTCGATATATTCATAGCCTTCCCCACAAATCTAGTGTTGATGATGTTTGATAGACTGTAATTGTCTGACCTAGCTTAGCGTCATGGTCGTTCGCACCAAAACGTGGACATTTAGTACAGGACATTAAGCGTGAAAATCACATTTACGCGTGCATACAGATGTACATGTCGAATTCAATTATACCCACCAGTAACCGTAAAATCAAGGGATTTAACTCGAGTTTTTATTCACCGATTATTTATTGGATGGAATGGTCCAATATTTATCTCCATCCATAGAGAGTTGACATTATTCAAACTAGGACAAATACTGAGAGAGCTTGAAGAACTTTGGGAATGTCCAGTTTCGATAATCCACGGTGGCTGTATTATTTGACCATCGATCTGAAAATCGGTATATGCCGACTCGGACGTACGAGTATATGTATGGTTCGGGCGGCATTGTTAGCACATATAGGACACGCGACAAGCAAACAGTACCCAGGAGAGCAGGACAAACAACCACCAGGGGGCGTATCGATCGCTTGATCGCGAGAAAACGTTCTAGATGCCGATTACCGGTTTGGGCATGTAAATGGCCATATGGCCGGTCTGACCAAACAATGGCACATGTGAATGAGACCATTGACACGAGCCGTATGCCGTTAGACATACGACAGGAGACACAGGGCCATATTGTCATCGAGTTTACTGGAATGCTCATGAAACGTGTGCGTCTATTACACTGTACTTACGTAAAACATGCACCGGCGAGCGCACATGTGCTTTTTGCTTCGGCAGAACTATGCCAGGCATATGCTGATTATTATAACTAATGTCTATTTCGCAAACATTTGATGGAGACACGTATAACTGACATGACAAGCACACGCAAGAGTTCGGCATAATGTCAATGCAATTCCGAGCCTGAGAAAGTTTCCCTTAGGTAATGAGAACCTTATATCGCAGGCTTCAAACCACTTACATAACTTCTAAGTATGTAGGATACATTACCATGTCATTGAACTAATTCACAATAGCATCCAAAATATTATACATGTAAAAGCGGATGACAAAGACCAAGATGACCATCTAGCGGAGGGGCGTCGCTGAGAGTTGCTACCCCTCCTTTGTTGCCCGTCATTGTCCGTCATGACTTTGGCGTTGTCTCGTTCACATTAAGCCTTGACAGGATTTATTGTGTCCATGCGGTGGGTGTACAGTAGAAACATTTTAGTTCGAGTCCTTTCCGACACGTGTGCCACTATAACCTCAAAGGGCCCGTTATCCCGATAGTTTATCCCACACCTATAATTGAAAACAGGGAATGAACATATAGTGCCAAGTGAGTTGAAGCTACAGTAGCCGACGTGTTAGTAGGACTTGTGTCAGGACTACGACACGAGAGTAACTTACCAAACTAACTACCTATCAGTACCGAAGTATACAAGTACCAAATGACTTCCATGATCACGTAAACCTTCGTGGCCTCGACATATCTCGTAATCCATGGCTCATTATTACAACATAAATACATAGAGCGCACCTTATAGAACACATCGCAATATACACGAGTTGAGATGTAATGTGCTGGCGCATCTTGCAAGTTTCTCATAGTCTGTGATTAATCACATGTTTCTTCGGGTTAACATCGGCACGGTGATATCGTATAGTATTCCAAAAGTGATCATCTACGGCAATAAATATGAACCATCAATGTGGTGAAGAAAGTTGGCATATGGTCATATGTTTTGTCAAGTACATTATTAGTTTTGAAAAGGTCATTGCATTCAACCTCACCTAAGCGAATAATTACAAAAAAAGTATCAGACGACACACAGCTAACTATAGTAGGCATAGCGAATGATGGAAAGAGTCAAGGGATGTTGCGATTATTGGAAATGTTTGTCATGGAACTCAAAGCCAACAACATTAAAATGATGGTTTTGCTGGTAATAGATTACCTAGAGCTGAAGCATTTTGTCTGTTATTTCTTAAGCCCAATTCAAGCTTTAGCTAACTAAAATAGAAATACTAGTAAATTACACAGATGAATTCTTCACATGTTCTGACTAATAACGAAGTTTGACATGAAGCTAGAAGTAATTGCCATTTTTCGATTCACGGTTAGGACATGTTTCCTATTCGATATTGTGTCACCACGCTTCTACAGGAAACCCATCACAAATAACAGTAGCATACCGCCATGTTGTACATGGACGTCGGAAAGTTGATACTGTGATAAAAGGATTCGTGTCCCGTTGGAGTAGAATCCATGTATCTTGCTGATCTGCCTGCTGACATGCCTATGATCAATAGGAATTCCTTGAGCACATGCATGCATTGGACTTCAGCCTTCATAAGCTGCTCCCTACCGCTATCGCAAATCGCCGACATATAAACCTAATAAAAACGTATCGCACCACAGAAAACAAATCGAAGACATGCAACGCATGTTTATGATCAAACGACGTTAAATTGGTGATAGAGGACGCAGTCAGAGGAGGGCATTCGTGGATTAATGTTGTTAAAGAAGATGACAAAAAACTGAAAAGCTATTAGCGATAAGGACGAGTAAACGGATAACAGATGGCGAGGATATAGCTGGGGACTTTGTAATCGCTGTATATACTACTACGTGTATTAATTCCCCTCGATTTATTGACAGCCCCTTGTGGTGTTGTGACAGACAAGCTTGGGAGATAAGAAAGGACACAGTACTTGTGTAAGAGAGGGCCTGTCACGTCACTTTGGTTTCTGTTCCTACTTTATCTCCCGTGTTGTAAACAGGACCAATTGGAGCAATCTTGACGTGTCCCTATAAATACTCAAACCCGCTGTGTCAAATTTCGAAGAAAAAATGGCTTCTAGCTATCTCATTTTTTTTCAATGTATCAGTTTATTGGGTGCAAAATTGAAGACGCATTAGCTGACATTCAGCACAGATATCCTGATTGTCCGGAATTACACAGAAAGTCGGCGTCTAACAACTAAATATCACCAGTGTCTTACATTGTACAAATATCGCATGTGTCTTACATTGTACAAATATCACCAGCGTCATACATTGTACAAATATCACATGTGTCGTACATTGTGCAAATATCACCAGTGTCTTACATTGTAAAGTTATTACCAGTTTGGTACATTTAACAAATATCACAAGTGTCGTACATTGTACAAATATCACCAGTGTCGTACATTGTACAAATATCAACAGTGTATAACATTGTAAAAATCTCACAGGTGTATTACATTGTACAAATATCACATGACAGTTATAACTAGTGTCGTACATTGTACAAATATCACCAGAGTCTTACAATGTACAAATATCACCAGTGTCTTACATTGTGCAAATATCACATGTGTATTACATTGTACAAGTATCACATGTGTCTTACATTGTACAAATATCACATGAGTATTACATTGTACAAGTATCACCAGTGTCTTACAATGTGCAAATATCACCAGTGTCTTACATTGTGCAAACATCGCTAGTGTCTTACATTGTACAATTATTACTAGTGTCTTACATTGTATAAATATCACCAGTGTCGTACATTGTACAAATATCACCAGTGACTTACAATGTACAAGTATCACCAGTGTCTTACAATGTGCAAATATCACCAGTGTCTTACATTGTTAAGTTATTACCAGTTTGGTACATTTAACAAATATCACAAGTGTCGTACATTGTACAAATATCGCCAGTGTCTTACAATGTACAAATATCCCCAGGGTCTTACATTTTACAACCATCACCAGTGTTCTACATTGTACAAATATCACATGTGTCGTACATTGTGCAAATATCACCAGTGTCTTACATTGTAAAGTTATTACCAGTTTGGTACATTTAACAAATATCTCAAGTGTCGTACATTGTACAAATATCAACAGTGTCTTACATTGTACAAATATCGCCAGTGTCTTACATTGTACAAATATCACATGTGTATTACATTGTACAAAAATCACATTGTATTACATTGTACAAATATCAAATGTGTATTACATTGTACAAATATCACAAGTGTATTACATTGTGCAAACATCACTAGTGTTTTACATTCTACAGTTATTACCAGTGTCGTACATTGTACAAATATCACTAGTGTTTTACATTGTACAAATAGCACATGTTTCTTACATTGTACAAATATCACCAGTGTCTTACATTGTACAAATATCACAAGGGTATTACATTGTACAAATATCACTCGTGTCTTACATTGTACAAATATCAACAGTGTCTTACATTGTACAAATATCACTAGTGTTTTACTTTGTACAAATAGCACATGTTTCTTACATTGTACAAGTATCACCAGTGTCTTAAAATGTACAAATATCACTAGTGTCTTAAATTGTACAAATATCACCGGTGTCTTACATTGTACAAATATCACTAGTGTCTTACATTGTACAAGTATCACTAGTGTCTTACATTGTACAAATATCACATGTGTCTTACATTGTACAAATATCACATGTGTCTTACATTGTACAAATATGACCAGTGTCATACATTGTACAAGTAGCACATGTGTATAACATTGTACAAATATCACAAGTGTATTACATTGTACAAGTATCACATGTGTCTTACATTGTACAAATATCACCAGTGTCTTACATTGTACAAATATCACCAGCGTCATACATTGTACCAATATCGTATGTGTCTTACATTGTACAAATACAGTATCAACAGTGTCTTAAATTTTACAAATAACACTAGTGTCTTACATTGTACAAATAATACAGGTGTGTTACATTGTACAAATATCGCAAGTGTCGCACAATGTACAAGTATCACATATGTATTACATTGTACAAATATCACATGTGTCTTACATTGTACAAATAGCACATGTGTCTTACATTGAACAAATACAGTATCAACAGTGTCTTTCATTTTACAAATATCACAAGTGTCGTACATTGTACAAATATCACCAGTGTCTTACATTGTACAAATATCACCAATGTCTTACATTGTACAAATATCACTAGTGTCTTACATTGTACAAATAACACAGGTGTATAACATTGTACAAATATCACAGGTGTATTATATTCTACAAATATCACAGGTGTATTACATTGTACAAATATCGCAAGTGTATTACATTGTACAAATATCACAGGTGTATTACATTGTACAAATATCACATGTGTCCTACATTGTACAAATATCAACAGTGTCTTATATTGTACAAATATTGCAAGTGTATTACATTGTACAAATACCACATGTGTCTTACATTGTACAAATATCACATGTGTATTACATTGTACAAATATCAACAGTGTATTACATTGTACAAATATCACAGGTGTATTACACTGTACAAATATCACTAGTGTCTTACATTGTACAAATATCGCAAGTGTATTACATTTTACAAATATCACATGTGTCTTACATTGTACAAATATCACATGTGTATTACATTGTACAAATATCAACAGTGTATTACATTGTACAAATATCACATGTGTCTTACATTTTACAAATATCACATGTGTCCTACATTGTACAAATATCAACAGTGTCTTACATTGTACAAATATCACATGTGTATTACATTGTACAAATATCACAGGTGTATTACATTGTACAAATATCACATTTGTCCTACATTGTACAAATATCAACAGTGTATAACATTGTACAAATATCACAGGTGTATTACATTGTACAAATATCACTAGTGTCGTACATTGTACAAACACCACAGGGGTATTACATGGTACAAACATCGCTAGTGTCTTACATTGTAAGGTTATTACATGTACAAGTGTCGTACATTTTACAAATATCACATGCGTCGAACAATGTACAAATATCACCAGTGTCTTACATTCTACAGTTATTACCAGTGTCTTACATTGTACGAATATCACCAGCGTCTGAAATTGTACAAACATCACTAGTGTCTTACATTGTACAAATATCACTAGTGTCTTACATTGTACGAATATCACCAGTGTCTTACATTGTACAAATATCACCAGTGTCTTACATTGTACGAATATCACCAGCGTCTGAAATTGTACAAACATCACCAGTGTCTTACATTGTACACATATCGCAAGTGTCGTACATTGTACAAATGCACATATTTCTTTATTAAAAACCGTTTCTCTGTTATGAACGGCCAGACCAAGGGGCCAATTCTAGCATAATAAATGTAATCGTCTACTTATTCCAACATTAGATATTGTGATTAATATAAGTTGAAATAACTTGTTTCATAATTGTTGTATAACAATAAAGTTTATATTTATTTTTTAGATATTGCAGTGGCATGAGTGCATTCGTATCTTCATACATATCTACGGCCAATTTGGTATCTCAACCGTGATATGACTCCGGTATCATTGAGCCCTACAGGGGAAAGGTTCTTTTGAAAACATGGATCTGCCAATTTCCCTCTATTGGGCCCCATTTTCGGTCCTCAAGGGGAGGTGCGCACCTTGTCCTTAGACATCGTTGGTTTGCAACATATCTTATGTTGAATGTTGAAATCTGGTCAAATGTTAAAGGGAAGTAACATTGTATAGGTGTGCGGACGGTGGACAACGTCTGGATGATTTCCCAACAACTCAATAGCTGTCTTCCATAGTTGGGTTGTTGTTCCCACAATCAATAGCTGTGTCTTCCATAGTTGGGTTGTTGTTACCACAATCAATAGCTGTCTCCCATAGTTGGGTTGTTTTTACCACAATCAATAGCTGTGTCTTCCATAGTTGTGTTGTTGTTACCACAATCAATAGCTGTGTCTTCAATAGTTGGATTGTTATTACCACAATCAATAGCTGTGTCTTCAATAGTTGGGTTGTTGTTACCACAATCAATAGATGTGTCTTCCATAGTTGGGTTGTTGTTACCACAATAAATAGCTGTGTCTTCCATAGTTGGGTTGTTGTTCCCACAATCAATAGCTGTGTCTTCCTTAGTTTGGTTATTGTTACCACAATCAATAGCTGTGTCTTCAATAGTTGGGTTGTTGTTACCACAATCAATAGCCGTGTCTTCAATAGTTGGATTGTTATTACCACAATCAATAGCTGTGTCTTCAATAGTTGGGTTGTTGTTACCACAATCAATAGCGGTCTCCCCTAGTTGGGTTGTTGTTACCACAATCAATAGCGGTCTCCCCTAGTTGGGTTGTTGTTACCACAATCAATAGCCGTGTCTTCAATAGTTGGATTGTTATTACCACAATCAATAGCTGTGTCTTCAATAGTTGGGTTGTTGTTACCACAATCAATAGCGGTCTCCCCTAGTTGGGTTGTTGTTACCACAATCAATAGCCGTGTCTTCAATAGTTGGATTGTTATTACCACAATCAATAGCTGTGTCTTCAATAGTTGGATTGTTATTACCACAATCAATAGCTGTGTCTTCAATAGTTGGATTGTTATTACCACAATCAATAGCTGTGTCTTCAATAGTTGGATTGTTATTACCACAATCAATAGCTGTGTCTTCAATAGTTGGATTGTTATTACCACAATCAATAGCTGTGTCTTCAATAGTTGGGTTGTTGTTACCACAATCAATAGCGGTCTCCCCTAGTTGGGTTGTTGTTACCACAATCAATAGCGGTCTCCCCTAGTTGGGTTGTTGTTACCACAATCAATAGCCGTGTCTTCAATAGTTGGATTGTTATTACCACAATCAATAGCTGTGTCTTCAATAGTTGGGTTGTTGTTACCACAATCAATAGATGTCTCCCATAGTTGGGTTGTTGTTACCACACTCAATAGCTGTCTCCCATAGTTGGGTTGTTGTTCCCACAATCAATAGCTGTGTCTTCAATAATTGGGTTGTTGTTACCACAATCAATAGCTGTCTTCCATAGTTGGGTTGTTGTTACCACAATTAATAGCTGTGTCTCCCATAGTTGGGGTGTTGTTACCACAATCAATAGCTGTCTTCCATAGCTGGGTTGTTGTTACCACAATCAATAGCTGTGTCTCCCATCGTTGGGTTGTTGTTACCACAATCAATAGCTGGGTCTTCAATAATTGGGTTGTTGTTACCACAATCAATAGCTGTCTCCCATAGTTGGGTTGTTTTTACCACAATCAATAGCTGTGTCTTCCATAGTTGTGTTGTTGTTACCACAATCAATAGCTGTGTCTTCAATAGTTGGATTGTTATTACCACAATCAATAGCTGTGTCTCCCATAGTTGGGTTGTTGTTACCACAATCAATAGCTGTGTCTTCAATAGTTGGGTTGTTGTTACCACAATCAATAGCCGTGTCTTCAATAGTTGGATTGTTATTACCACAATCAATAGCTGTGTCTTCCATAGTTGGGTTATTGTTACCACAATCAATAGCTGTGTCTTCCATAGTTGGGTTGTTGTTACCACAATCAATAGCAGAATGGTAATTACAAATAAAACGAACAAATTCGTGAGCACACACCAATTGGTCTCGTAATCAAACCTTGATACGACGCATATTGCAAATATTACGCAAAATGAATGCTGCAGATTCCTAGAGTTAGCCTTCGTTTTGGAGTCTAGCACTACAATGTACATGTCGGTGATATTAATCATCTAATGCAATTCAAAAAGCTTGTATTTTTTTCGATTTCGAATTTTGTAGCCGAATTTTTTCGTCTTCGACAGAAATGAAATGGACAGAAGATCAATTTGTCATGGAATTCCAGACTTC
The DNA here is from genome assembly GCF_002113885.1 of Mizuhopecten yessoensis. Taxonomy (NCBI): domain Eukaryota; kingdom Metazoa; phylum Mollusca; class Bivalvia; order Pectinida; family Pectinidae; genus Mizuhopecten; species Mizuhopecten yessoensis. The sequence continues at coordinate 179,730 of NW_018407826.1, forward strand.
AGATTATTTTCAAAAAGGCGTCATGTTGGTTTTATGGGTGTCCCATATGCATAAGGGAGGTCTGTAGCAGGATGACCTATCACTAATCTGTTGACAGTTGTACAAGGCTTGTCGTCGGCATATTATAACTCTACGGTGATTACAGAAAACGTCAGCATTATATCATCGTTACAAATTGAATTGAGATCTGGGACTTTTAGCTGATGTATAAGACTATATATATCAGGAGAATAAATGAGCTATCTGTCGTAGGCAGTGTATATTCTGACAGGCTTACGAGTAACGAGATATCGATAAAATCACCAAAATTCGGGCCCGCTGCGATCATCTTCTCGACATGGTGGTTTTATGCCGTTTTATTTTCCTCAGATAACATATAATTGGTGGCGTATAAACTGTTTCCTTCTTTCATGCATTATTTTTATTCAGCTATGGATAACAGAAACAAAACAATCGTTGTGAACTAAGATAGCTGTTTTTGGCGTTACACCAAATCACATACGACGGAGTAAGTGCTAAAACATCAGATAATACTAATTTTTTTAATACTTTCTGCTTATTAAAACACTTTCAGTTGAAACAATTTTATAGAAGTTGTCAGATTTATTTCATTTCACGAGTAACATACTTATACGTCGGTCTATTAACATTGATAAATCAATGCTATTTTTATGGAGTTCCTTTTTGTAGGATAACGTCATTACTGGTTGACTTCAATTAAGCATTGAACTGTTTTTGTATGGTATTTATGATCTATTTGAATGACACAGCTTTGCAAGCAAACAACATAATGCGCGCTAGCGTTATTTGACATGTCGTCAGAAACTGAGGACCCGTTGATGCGAGACGCGTGAAACTGATAGCGTTTACAGTGAGTGATCTTGCGACGGAGCACAGGTTCGTTACAAATGTCTGAAATGTATAAATGTGTGCTGTGACTCATATCAGTAGGTCTGTAACATATGTGTCAGTAGGTCTATAAAATATGTGTATTTCAGACATTTGTAACGAACCCCTGTTGATCAGTCCAGTGTAACAGACGATATTACTGATAAATTGCATGAGCGTTAAAATTGTTTCCATTGCCGGCATTGGTGATTTCAACCGATGCGCATTTTGTACATTATTGCAGACCTTGGTCTTGTTTTCGTTGTAATAAAAGTGTTTTTTATTTTATCTTTTATTTTGCACATAAATTTATGATGACATATCAAATCTCACAATGCCCAGCGATATTTCAGCAGCCGTCATGTATATTTATATTGGATATTGTACTTCCGGTCAGTGTTGTATTAATACGCTAAAAATTGTGTCTCGTGATGCATGGCAATTAAAGTCCCATCAACGACACAGCTTTCAAAGAGGCTATATAGTGACAATGCCATGCAAATGTTAACATATTACTTTGTTTGATAGGACCATGGCACAATAAAGCACTACTATTAAAGTTAGTTTTCAATATGAAATAAACCGCTCATGAACAAAAACAAGTGTATTCACCTTCTCTGAAGACATTGATCGATCACAAAGCCATCAGTTTAATCAAGAATCCAATTTTTCCAGGAATCATAAAACTATTTGAGAAAGAGGGAGCACGGGAAATCTGATTTTAACAGTTGTGCCTTATATTATTAAAAGCTGCACAACCGCCCGCCTACGCAAGGACAGTAGCTCCTGTATAGGACCTGCTGCAGTGTTAAATGTGGGTGAATTCATACTGCAGATGAGTAAGAGGCAGAAACGTCAGACTTTAAAGATCGCCCAGAGCCGACAGAAATCATTAAGACTACCGCACGTATTGAGTGCTTGTGTACCTGGTGCAAATCAAATGAGCCGAATACCAAATTAACACCAGGGCCGAACTTTTTTTATGGCCTGCAGTCAATAGACATATTTACATAACGGATGATGCACTTGTTAAAACAAACACATGTGGTAATCTATCAAATACGTGTGACGTCACAGCACGGCTATACCTTCACATCATAAGATCATCATAAGATATGTGTATGGTCATTCAAGTATAAACCAGTAAGATCGAAAGAATGAAAGCCTCTATTTTAATACGGGCACAGATTCTACAGCAGATACACAATGTTTTCTTCTACCCGTCCAAATATTTTGAACGTACAAATTATAGTGTCTTGATGCGGAAAATACCAGTTGTTTATATTTATAAATCCCTATGTCTAATCCCAGTTCCGATGTTACAAGGTGTACACGCCTCTTCTCCTTGGTGACCTGGGTCCCCCACAGTGTACGATGTCTCAATTTCCGATTATCGGCACATCCTTTCTTATTACTTCCGTTTGTTTTTTCTCGTCAATGTACGGAAGAATATCTGTGTATAGGAAAGGAACCAGAGACTTCAATGAAGCCTGGAAGCTTTTCATCATAAGAAGAAGTCTAGGCACGCAATCAATAAGAAGAGGCCAGCCAAGTTCCCGGAAGCCACTAAATTTAATCCGGGACGATGTTTGGAGGAATTCGTAGATTTCAAGGGAAAACGAAAACAATTGAACGTCTGTAATACAGCAGCAGGCCTGCGGTAATTCCTGTATTATACACAATTACGTATTGACCATTGGGTGTGCTTGTATCATAATCTGATACTTCTGCCGCATACAATATTCCGAATCTCAGTTGGACGATAAAACACATTTGGGCGCGTTCGTATCATCGGGCTGCGTTCGTACAGCTGCAGCACGTAAGGTCCTTATCACGTTGACGAAGTAATAACGAAATTGACAATGATTCCGCAACTTCACCATTTTACAAATAAATCAACACATTCCATGAATTCGATTGGATTTCCTTTTCCATTTGTTGATGAAACGAGAACCAGTTATCTTAATGACACGAGATGGTACTTGCCGTCTTTGATAACCTGACGGAGTCCTGACGTTGTCGGAAGAGTAAGTATAGTGGCTAGCACACGAGCAAATGACGCAAATAGGAAGGTTAGCTTGATGGACAAAGTCGGTTCATTCTAGATATAACAGAAAGAAGTAATGGCACTAAAAACAAATAAAAGATTTGCAGTTACTCAAGGTACATTGTACACCTCTCATTAACACATATAAGAGGTGTTTATTTAATTTTGGACTGCATGTCTCCTCATCATTAGAACACCCGTGTTATTTTGTATAACCATTATCCAATAAAGGAAACAGTAGCTGCCTGTGAAACAGCGACCGAGACGAGGATTTTATTTTACATTTATCGTTAAGGGTCGGTTGTTGTTGGAGGACATTTAAACATTGTAGTAGTTGTAAGGAAACAAAAATGTCTTTCTTCTCAGAAAAATACCTCCGTCAATGTGAAGAAAATACTTTTTGCCATTTGGCATTGACGTCATTTATAATAATTAGCTGAAACACGAAATGAAATCAATCACTACACAATTAGAGTATGACGTCACTGTCCCGTATCAGTTTCTATGTCTTTTCCTCCAAGGCTTCAAGGGCCGTTTGCCAAGGATCAAAGCCACACAAACGTCATTGACATCAATAGCATCGACTCATATCTAGCATCCTGTATTTAAATATCCCAGTAAGGGTTTTAACACGCAAAACTATAACGGATTATAATTATCAATAATGGCATTTGTAAACGACGAAGGTGGGGAAGGTTACATTATAATCTAAATTTGAGTAGAATTTAAATAATGCTGTATACAAATTGTTCGGTGCATAGTTTATGTAGGTGTATATACATGTATCTGTATCCATACGTCTTAGACTATCTGTCACCCTACCCATGTTCATCAAATTAATTTTGAAGGTCGCAGTCGTTCTATTATTGGCCAATACATTTAACAGAACACAATCCGTGTCATTGAAACTGGATTTACGTGGAGAGGTCGATTGCGTCGGTGGTCCATATCTATATTTGGGTTGCTATTGTATTAGCTATGTAGCAACGCTCAACTGAATTTAGTTTCTTTAAGAGATTCCAGAAGATCAAGTTAACTTCTTAATATACGTCTACTCTAGTTCAATTGGTGCCGATCAGTTTATTTGTAATGAATATAAATCGAACGAATGGCGGTATCAAGTCTACATACATTGTATGAACTGTTTCAGGAGCCCCGTACCACTTCCAAAATCTACAGCTATGCATCAGAAACTTATTTTTTCAAAATAAACAGAAAAAGGAAACTAGATTCTGCAGACTAATTTCTTCTATAAAAATAAGAGTAAATAAAGATGAAATAGAACATATAATATTAATCAACAAAATGCGTTCTATGTTATATATCAAGAGAGCAGACAATGAATGTGGCTAGAGAGGGATTTGAACCGCGAACCTTCTGACTCAGCAGTCACCGGTAACAGAGGTTCTTGTTTTGTTCAATGCCTCCGCCAAGAGTCGAACCCGTGACCTCTGGCTTACTAGTCTTACGCTCTACCGAATGAGCTAAAGAGAAATTTTCTCTAGCCGAGACGGTAGGAAGTGGCTAGTATTTTACCAGGGTGATATACTCCCTCTCTTAGAAAGAACTCGTCCCGAGTTTTCCAGGGGTCATAGCGATTCCTTTGCAAGTATCGCTGAGTATTTTTGTCAATATTACCCGGGTTCCTGAGTGAGCGCTAATGTAACAGAGGCCATTGTTTTTTTCAATGCCTCCGCCAAGAGTATATATTCACCAAAGATAAAATAAATCATAAATTCAGGGTTGCAACGAATCACTCGAGTTATTTGATATTCCTAACTAAACCATCAAACGAAGCGAACGTGTAAAAATATTGAATATTTCATTTATTGAAGACTGAAAAAGGAAATATTTATATCAAGAATTGCATTACATTGAAAGGATTTTTTCTAGATTTATATTCGTAACTTTCTCCGTAATTGTAATGATATTATATGTGTATTGACAATTTTTTTTCAATGGAGATAAGCACACTACGTCTGAAAAATTCAAACTGAGAACGGAATGACTTAAACATAACAGCATATGAAGCTGAAGTTAAAAACCTTTAAATTTAAAGCAATGCCGGCTATCGTTTTGAAGAAAGTTTTTGTCATATGCAGATTAACCCCAGGTCATTTTCACGTGCATAACACAATTCCATGTGGCATGCCTGTGCCGTGACGAACTATTGACCTCATTATAAACAAAATGAGATATTTACAAAACGCAATGACCATGTGTATAAGCCGTTTTCCTTCATCCCATATGTTGATTGTAGAGGTCAAACATGACGGACTTCTTAATTTCTATCACAGATGGATACTGGTCTAAATAATGCCAAGGTGTTAACATCAGTACGTCAGCAGAGCAATTAATATAATCTAGAGAAATAACTCATGGTACTTTTCATTACATGTACACAATTTGGCTAATTTTGGCTCTCATAATTATATTATCCACATTTAGCTACTACATATGTTTTTGGTTGTCGTAACGATCGTCAGGGAAACCTGTTCTCACGACTATGCGTAAGAGTGCAAGATTCTAGGGTCCCATGGAATGGAAACACATGCGAGATAAGTGCAACGATGGCGTCTAGTTCGTGAAATATACACTTTGTCTCAATTCTAACTAAGGTGAACGTTCAGTATTTTGTCGTTTGATGTCTAAAACGTGACGTCATCACAATATCATACATGACGTCCTTAAACAGGAAGAATGTCTATCGCTGAAACCCTGTTTGCAACTGACATCATCATACCGAAATAAACAGTTCTTAACCAAGCTTGCCCGTGGAACGTTTGCAGGCATGCGCTCTCTTTGTGTGCACCTTATCAGAATATTCTCATATAAACAGTGTTGCGTTTGCCTATTTTACATAATGTATAAAACAAAAGGTAAATATTAGGTAAGATGTAGAAAAAAAAGAGTTCATCATTATGTATTTGGTACGAAATTTGTATGCAGTTAGGAAACTCATACCCCATACCTTCAGATACTCATGTCTCCCAAAATACATTGCAATCCGAAGAAAAAAAAGACAAAAGGGAAGTTTACCGATACGTTTGTCCGCCATGTCCGTAAAACAACAAGGCACCATCCACCGTTGTGCCAAGGACTCGCTTGTCCACAACGTTCACTTCTCCATCTGTCTCTGTTAACGCTAAACGCTAATCTATTCCACTTTCTTACTTTGAACACAACGATGCATGATTTTTTTCAGTTTATCAGAAATCTGATCGCTTTAATCAAAGTATCGTGTTGGATTTCTTTTGCTGAGACAACTGATAAATCCGCTTCGTTGTTTTAAGTTACAATGTTACAAAATCTAAAATCACAGCGGCATATATTTTTAGTAATGTTTTGAAGGTTTTTGAGTCATTAATGATGGAATTGAATTACTAACAATGAACCTAATATTAATCGTTATCTTTGCTTGTGAACATGAGTGACGCAAATGTCATCGACGAATGTTAGATCGGCTGTCAGAGCGCTACATAAAATTTCGTCGTTCCTCGTCTTATACGAGACTGTATTCAAGTTTTTATCTGACTGTATTCTTATGTATTTATATCAGGCGTAAATATTCATTTTCATTGAAATCGGTACACTGTTAAACCAACCAGACAAGGTTTGGTGTGTCAATATGGAAAATGGTGATCGAAAGAGAACATTCGCGTTATAACCCTCTGTACCATATGTAATTTGAGCTCACGACATAAAACATTGACATACCCTTAGATTTTACAAAAACGTGGTCTTTTATGACTTTTATTATTTCAAAGGGGGGGGGGGGGTTGTTGTTGTTGTTATGATATAGTAAATTATAGGTATTAGTTTGCCATAAAGTTTTATTGTCTTTTAGCCAGATGGCGGAAAGTGCATTATAGACACGAAGTTGTCAATTATTATACAGTTAAGCTATGGGCTAGAGGATATATACTGTAGTAAGTTTCGGGTTCCCCAAGACCGGTCTATTTCATGAGGCAAAACTTGCTTCATCCTGAAATCCCATACTTAAATTGCTTTATTCTAACAATACAAAACGATTTTTTTCCGAAATATATCAGGAGCCATATCTAATCTCTCAATATCAGCTGCACTGTTGCCTCAAAATCAATAACAACAGTGTAGGATCGGGTCAGTACAATCTCCACCAATATCTGACTTCATTGGCTCGGTCATTTCCATAAAGAGTCTGCATTCCGGAAACTGCCGAGTGAGTTAGTCCGCAATACCGGATGTTTTGGTTTTCTGACTAACACATGGCTAATAGAAGACTACTTCCTGAACAGCGAGAGCACGATAAAACCGTGTTTTTCTTTTAAGAAATGATTTTATACTGAATGAATAAAATAAAGATGAATGAATAAAAGAAAAAACGACACGCCAAAAACAGACCCCTGCCAACACCTCTTTTCTGTAACGGGATCAAAACATAGAATTATGAATTTGTTATGTTATCAAAATTGAACCTTTGCAGATTCTTTGTAAACAGTTATGCTATCCCAAATTTTGTTTGATTAACAGCTGGTTTGACAGAACGCCAGCGTAGTTGAGCGAGAATATCCAGCAACACATGCTGATTGTAACATATTGTCATAACTATCAGAACAGGATTCTGGCGTTATCTCTAGAAACAAGGCAGTGCACTATTACTAACTTGTAATTTAAAAGAAACCCATCTGCAGCAACAGTTTAGAAAATCAGTTGAAGTTCATCTTATCACCTAGTTGTGGGATATCGATTTCGACACAGCAATGGGGCAATTTACAGCCCTGTAATTCACCAGAGAAGCCGACGTGTATATATGTGGATCGAAGAGTTTCATTTCTCCAATATCGGATCTAGAATAACATTTCGTTATATGGATTTAATCCGCTTATCATTTCAGTAATTGTACTGCTAACACTACGGATGCAGCGATGTTTTCGCTGGAACAAGTTTACGTTGTTTGTCATATTTCTAATGGTGGTACAGTATATGTTACCTGCAGACAAGGTATCTCCTTACATCTATTTTTGGTTCCCACATTTTACGGAAGTATCTGAAAAATATAACAGAAAACACGTACGACTTTACGTGATGGGCATTAGCGTTTATATTAGATGACGTCATGATTATATGACGGTCAGTAATTTGTAATATTGACTTGGTCTTACTAGTTTTAGAATTAAAGTCAAAATAGTACAATGTATCCGTAAAATGGAAGACATACAACACTTTGGTAGAGAAATACTAAATCTGACTTTTAACAAGCATTATTTATAACTAAGGTATTGCCTTGGTGTTACCAGTGAAAGCATCAGTCAAATGTCTCATTGATAAATTAACCATAGCCAAATATTCATTGATCAAATATATAATTAGCTTTCTTAGCGTTGAGCTCTTTTAGAGAGGGGAGGAGGTAAACGTGCAGGTAAAATAAATAAGCTTGTGTAATAAGCACCTTGAATCTACAGGTATACTGATGTCAACTTTGAACCTTTCGTGCAATACAGGAAATAGAACACGCGTTTCCCACATATACCTGATAATTAGACACGATAAGTATCATGAGACATTTCCTGGTTTTATGTAATATTTCTGAAGCATTTCATGAAACACAAAACGATCACCGTCAGTCAGAAATGTGTAAATTTCGAATTAGCAGGTCATTTAATTAAATGAAAATAAAATGAAAGGCGCACATATAATATTATCCTTGTTATTTTTAGTATAAACCACTTTGTCCTATATTAAGTGGTATTCTGCAAATACATTGGTCCATTGGGAGTCACTCGAGACTATATCGCCATTGACCCGATTATAGGGATAACGTGGGGTTATTTAGGTTTTAATGGTACCAATGAATTATTTGGTTCACCTCCCTTCGGTCATGATCCAGTTAACTCCCAATGTTAGTGGGCGGCCGACGTCTAGTCTAACTGCGCATGCGTACCCTGTGTGGTTATGTAAGGGACGCCGTTTTATGAGAATGCTAGTCAAACGGACCCGGCGTTTACTATTCTCCTGTCGACTATAAACTAAAAGAACGATAGACGGGAATTAGCATTAGTGCCTTGTCTTATTGCTTTTTATGAGTATTGTTTATATCTTGCTGTCCGTCCGCTCGCTCCTGTGACCTTCCGGCTTACAGTGCAAAGGACGGAAATATCAGATTCCACCTATGATAATGGACACAATCGGATAGTATCGTATGGTATGTGATTTAGACTCTCTGATGTTCTCCAACCCGTGATTAGTGGTGCATACATCGATACATCGCCATAGAAACTCCATTGTCGGCTCAAATCTCTTCAATTCTCTCCAGTATTACTCGTTTAACGAATAATATGTTTTTTTAAGTGAAAAAATCACATATATCATCGTATCCATTTGCTACAAATGAGTTGTGTTGGGCGGGCATGGTGTATTTTATTGGCAAGGATTTTTCAATTGGCATCGTTATGGTTAGTATATTAGCACATGCAGTTTTAACACGGGAGCTGTAAAAGTATTATATTTACCTTAGTTTGACAATGTCACTATAGAACCCTACCTAATTGTCTTGGCAAGCGTATGAGCTACATAGACGACTGTCATTATCCGACTGATGACGTCACCATTGGTATGACGGCGTAATGGTGCCAACAGGAAAATGCTTAATAGCTTTAGCAAAGATCCATGCTAATAGAAAGCAGTATATCTTACAACAGCTTTTAAACCAATTATCATAACTTTAATCTTCAAACTTTGCGGTGACATGACTACAAGCTGACAACGCCGTCGAGGGATACCTCTTTCAGAGTTCAGCGCCGCAGTTTGTTTGTTCGTGTTTTACGTCCTGTTAACAGCTATGGCCATTTCAGGAGGACGTGCCAGGTCTTGGTGGTGGTGGAAAGCCGCAGTTCCCGGAGAAAAAACACCGACCTACGGACAGTAACTGGCAACTGCCCCATGTAGGTCTCAAACCCGCGACCCACTGGCAAAGGGCTAGTGGTAGCAGAATGTCTGACTCTTGGCCAAAGCGCCGCAGCAATTTTCAAAATATACCACGGACAAGATAGTTGTCAACGATTATGTTTGCTACTCTACCTTTTTGTATCTTTACCGACCTTTAAACTTTCTCGTAACAAATTCATTTAAATATATGCATTGACGGAAACGGAATTCAGACAATTTACGAATAAATTTTACATTACATCTATCCGGCATTGGATGACTTATAAACAGATCGACTGCTTTACCTTTTTATAAAATAGATATATTATAATTTAGAAAACGCACACACAGGTACAACATAAAATAAAATGTTGACTAATTTAGTAGGACGTATAATCTTTATTTTCCTGTACAATGTTATATCGGTGGGTTGTTGAACTAGAAGGTGATGTCCCGGTGTTACATGTATGCTATATGCATTACCCTCCACTGGTTGTTTTTCTGTGCGTTATTTCTGGTGCAGCGTGAGTTTGTCTGTATATACTGTCTGCTAAGTTGTATTGTTGTGATATTGCTGGCCAGGTTTACAGAAACAGACATGCTGATGTGATTGGTGAGGAATTTTCCTCTGATGACTTATTTTCTCGGTTTATAAATAGAGGGGCGGCTGTTAAATTGTTCCACTTGCTTTGTGCCTCTGCAATGGCATGTCTAGATCTGCCGACGTGCCCCGATAACACTTTATATGAAACACACCCTAGATTACAATAAAAAGAAATAAAATATCGGAATCACTCCAGAATAGACCTACGGTCAACATTAAATTCTATATCCCCCCCCCCCCCCCCCCC